>NW_027128434.1:0-30316 GCF_037325665.1 Littorina saxatilis
AGATGACAGAACCTGTCGGTTCGACAACACTGACTGCAGTCCGACGGTCAGTTTTCAACAATATTTCATTTTATAAACAGATCACACGCAACCAAATGCACACATCTCATCAATTTAAACAACATAAAGCGGTTTCATACACTATTTTCCCAAGAAAACTGAACTTCATACAGTAATTAACGTTGGAACACGGGTGCAAAAGTTCGTCTGCTAGTCCCATTTGACGAAAGAACATTTACTAAGCGATACTAAAACATAAACAGAACACACAATATCTGCCTTTACCGCCACAGCAGAATAACAGCATATCTGTGTACTTGATTTTAGTCCAAAACAGGGAAACTGAAAAGAAGTGTTAACAGAATGGAATGATTTGCACGGAACTATACAACCGCGCATTAATCGATCGCCTGCGCAGGTTGACTGGTTGAGTGATTCGGATTCGATCAAACTTTCGCACAAAAACTCCTGTTTTTTTGGAATAACTGAAGAAAGGAGGAATAAAGAGGTTACACACCTCGTCTCAGTGATTATTAAAAATAATGGTCTCAGTTCGCGGTCATGAAAAAGCTCGCTGAAGCTCGCATTTTTCATGATCCGCTAACTTCGACCATTATTTTTAATAATCACTGAGACTCGGCATGTAACCTCTACATCTTGACACAACCACTTAATTTTTAGAGTACATTAACTCCAGCTTATTCATGACCCTGTGACCTGTGACCTGTGACCTGTGAAAGAAAGTGGCAAGGGTGTATGCAGTGACTGTTGTGCTCTTGCGGAGAAAAAACACCGAATTTGGGGATCCACTCCACAGTACGAGGTTTGTCATTGAGCGGTAGCCATAGCAACCCAATCTAAGCCTTCCAGATGGTTACCTTTGGTGTTATTTGAAGGACCTAGTCTACCATAACCAACATTATAGTGTTTGGACCTATTCCAAGCTGGGATGATGGGAGAGGGAGGAAGGACCTAGTCTACCATAACCAACATTATAGTGTTTGGACCTATTCCAAGCTGGGATGATGGCAGATGACCTAGTCTACCATAACCAACATTATAGTGTTTGGACCTATTCCAAGCTGGGATGGCAGAGGGACGAAGGGATGGGCTGACAGCTGACAGGCATACTCGTTCTCGCCACGGCCACGGGGGTAATGGGGCCGTCACACGCTGCGATTTTCCTAAGATTTACACAGTCACACGGCCGACTGAGTCTTAGAAAAGAGCTACGACAAGGCTACGACCCTGTCTTATGAGATACCCTCGTAGCTTTGGGCGATAGAACTTGTTCTATCCCCGCGAGACTGTCGTAGGGCAATCGTAGCACAAAGCCAATCAGAACGCTTCGTTGCAGCCTTCACGCCGTGACTTGAAAAAACGGCGGACAGTAGCTTGATTTAGAACGATCTCATTTTAACCAACCACATTCCTTTCGTGCCATATAAGGAAATGCTACATCACAAATGTTGCGTACACGTCATTTCCGGTCATCAGTGAAACGAAGTTCACACCAAAAACACAAACGACTTTCGTTGATTTGGGCGATTCTACGAATCTACTTTCGTTAACTTTGTAATCATGTTTTGGTTATTTCTGTATGGAAACCTTTCATTTATTGCATAAAGTTTACCTGATTGTTATTTTAACTGTTCATATCTTCCTAAAAAATGTGCGCTCCTTGAAGAATTATCAAGGAAACGCCAAAATCACTATTTTCGGTTTCTAGATAATGTATGTTTTTCCGTTGAATTGTTTCTCAACGGCAGTTGTCGTGACATATTAACTAACACAATGTATGGGTCAGCAATGCATTTGACTTTATTTGAGCCGAAATCCATTAATATTTCCCATTCTAAATAGGAACACAACTGAAGCGATTTTGGTGATATTTTATACTAGAACCTCCCCTTAAGGTCTGCAAAGGACGCTCAAGTCGATCTTTCACTGGATTTCTGTAGCATACATTTCTGCTGGGGAAAATCAAAGATGGCGGCCAGGAGCCGATTGCCGTTTCAGTCACGACTTTAGAGTTCTATTTCTTCCCTAATATCAATAGAATACTTATATTTATAGGGCAGACCTTAATTCAGTTGTGAACTGTCTCACTTTGAACAGTTACACATTTTATCAGTAAAGCTTCGTGTTGCAAATTAATCGCACATGTGTTGTCAGCGCTTCTTCTGCGAACATAATTTCTCTGCCGTAACGTCTAAACCGCGAAATGTACAACACGCACTGTTGAGTTTCGTTGTGCGCGCGCATCCGAGCGGGCAAGAGAAAATGAGGTGGCGAAAGGAAATGGTGGGCTTTATTCGTCTCTCAAAAACTATACCTCGTGGCGGACAGCGTCTCTTCGTCTCTCTAAAACTATACCTCGTGGCGGACAGCGTCTCTTCGTCTCTCTAAAACTATACCTCGTGGCGGACAGCGTCTCTTCGTCTCTCTAAAACTATACCTCGTGGCGGACAGCGTCTCTTCGTCTCTCTAAAACTATACCTCGTGGCGGACAGCGTCTCTTCGTCTCTCTAAAACTATACCTCGTGGCGGACAGCGTCTCTTCGTCTCTCTAAAACTATACCTCGTGGCGGACAGCGTCTCTTCGTCGATTCAAAACTTTTTTGGAAGAACGGTTTCTTAGTCAGATATACTGAAAGGTATTTTTTAGAAAGGTAGAGCGATGTTCGAACATTAGCGTCTGATCTCGCGCAGCGCGTTTGCTGTGTTCACCGTGATACGTCACTTCCGCCCCGCTCACGTGCAGTTATCGTTCGTCAATCGTTCATCGTACGTGTGACGGGTCAATGGCCTACGATTTGATCTGCGATCGGCTCCCGATCGGATCGTGGGAATAAATCTCACGATTGAATCGCCCGTGTGACACCAACTTAAAGTAATTCGTCCTTTATCCTTTCCTTGGCTTTCTGCTGCGGAGCCAGTCTGAGCACATGTATAATTTCACTGTTTTCTGCTGGAAATATGCTTTCACGGTTTAATTGTCTCCATTGCATTTTTTTAAAACTATTTCAATAGCACGAAAACAGAAAGTAAAAAGTCGGTCAATGTCCCCCTGCCTCCTCTTCTACCTCCGATGAAACACTTCACAAAATGTAACATCTCAAGTCGAGAAAAACAACAAGAAAATATCTGTACACTTTTACCATATTATAAACGTTAAAGTCGGGAAATTAGAACAGTTTCTGCTCATATTATACATTTAATGTCCTCGAGCGCAGAGCCGGCAGGCGCAAAAGAGAGAGTGTGAAATATGAGACCGCGTTTATCTTTCAGGGTGCCATGTTCCAGACTGTACCGCGGCGAGCACCATGCCAAATCTAATTACAAGCAGACTCTCTGGGACGTACGAAGATCTAAATCGTCGCCTGACTAATTAGACACTCAGTGGCTTGAAGACAGCAAATACAGGCAGGATCAGGGGAGTTATCATTGAGGATTGCGTTCATGCCATGCAGACAGGATCAGGGGAGTTATCATTGAGGATTCGTGTTCATGTCATACAGGCAGGATCAGGGGAGTTATCATTAAGGAATGCGTTCATGTCATGCAGACAGGATCAGGGGAGTTATCATTGACAGGGGCTCACATCAATGAGAGATGGCATAGGACAAATGTCCTAGACAATGCAAAAGCGATAGGACATTTGTCCCGAACAAAACAAAAATGACTAGGACCTTTTTTTTCTCGCAACAAAACGTACACTAACAGCATGGTTTTGTCTGCTTGGAGAGACACATCGTAGCAAATCAAACAACTGTAAATTGGAAAGTACTGACAATGTCCGGATCAAATGAAAGCATAATCGGACAATGACCACTTTGTGACAAAAACAATAGGACATATGTCCTCTTGCATGAAAAATGTATAGGACATTTGGAAAAAAATATCCGTGTATGTCCGATGTCCGACGTGGATGTGAGCCCCTGATTGAGGATTGCGTTCATGTCATACAGGCAGGATCAGGGGAGTTATCATTGAGGAATGCGTTCATGCCATGCAGACAGGATCAGGGGAGTTATCATTGAGGAATGCGTTCATGTCATACAGGCAGGATCAGGGGAGTTATCATTGAGGAATGTGTTCATGGCATACAGGCAGGATCAGGGGAGTTATCATTGAGGAATGCGTTCATGGCATCGATGAGTTGTGCGCGCCATTGCGCAAGTGTAACTTTACAACGAAGAGGGTTATTTTTCCAGCCATTTGAATTCAGCGAATATTATCATAATTGTTGTGCACGAACATGAGTTTGTTTACGACCATTCCACAAAGTTTCCTGTCTGTATGTAAAATAATGCGACTTTTACCCTCTCTCCCAAATGTCATGTTCCAAATTACCTCTCCAAAATAGTCAATGACACGGACGCTTTGCTGTCTCGAGATTGCCTTTAATCTAGCTGTAACTGCTGTCTTCAGGTGACTGATGATCTGGGAGGAAAGAGCATGCTTTTGTTTACTAACGCGTTGAGTTAACCCTGAAGGTCAAAGTCTGGAGGGTTTAAATCAGGTAAGTATGGATACCGCTCTATGTCAGTCCTCGCACTGTTGAATTGTTTTTGCAAGTACACAACAGTCAAACCAATGTTCCTATCTACAGTGGACAGGCCAGACATAAGCTTACAGTATTATTCTTTTTATTTATTTATTTTTTATCTCAGTAGCATGCAGGCTCCTTCGACCTTTACTTTTTGTAATTATTTTTATTTTAACGGGCAGGGAGCATCCTTCTTCATTGATCTTTTTATTTAATGCTTTTTTTTCTTCGTTTTTTTTCTCATTATTCTTAACCGCAATTCATACTCAAAAATATATCTAATTTCTAATGGAATTCCATACTTATAAATCCCTATACATATTGTTGCAATAATAATAAGAACATTAACATAATCAACCACTGCATGTAAATATTCAGAACAATATATTATACCAAACAAACAAACATGTACATTTATATTTATCTTTATGTTATGCTTTACAAAGAAACGTTATCCTCAATATACTTCCAATTACTTGAAATCTTTTAACATGAATAAAACAAATGTTCCATATAATCATTTTCACCAACGCAATATGTACAATCCACACAAGTCAAAATACAAATTTTAAATAACAAAATAATAGTGGGGTACATATCATGAAGATTGTTCCTGTGCAACAATCTTCATTGTGTTTCTTTTATTATATTGGTTACTTAACTCCAGTGTTTATCTACAAGTTTAAAACCAAATTTATGTTTCCAAAATCTTACTGCAATGGGTTCTATAACTGACTTTTCAATTAGAATTTTACGTGTCTGCCTTTATTTTAATAACACTTCGAATTCACTATCCAACATATTTACATTGATATTTATAATTACATCTCTTTTTTTATAACTGCGTTTTCAATTGCGGTTCTTACTGCGTTATATTTAAACACACGTTCAGTTTTGTTCCGATTCTTTCACAGGCAGTGTGGAACGATATCATATGTCCATTTACCAAAATATCCTTTACAAAACAAATAACTATCACCAATAATCCATTTACGTAAAAATAAAGTGTGCCCCTTATACAACACTTTGCAATTATCCCACAAACAACATTCGTATATTTGTACCTCTTTTCCAACCCCTGTTTTAAACCTATACTTATGTTCTGACCAACACCAGACAATTATACATTATTGTACACACAAACATAAAGTATTTCGGTCAACAGATGTACAAGTTATCAGCATTTTTGGGTGGCATTTTGGGGGGTTACCAATACAAATTGTGTGATTTTCAAACAAATCACTGTCAGGAACTCGCCGGGTAGGCCCCATGCAACCAATATATAAAGTGCATGTATATCACACTAGACTGCCCCATGCAACCAATACTATAAAGTGCATGTAGATCAAACTAGACTGCCCCATGCAACCAATACTATAAAGTGCATGTAAATCAAAACAGACTGCCCCATGTAACCAATATATAAAGTTTATGTAGATCAAACTAGACTGCCCCATGTAACCAATATATAAAGTGCATGTAGATCACACTGGTCTGCCCCATGCAACCAATATGTAAAGTGCATGTATATCACACTAGACTGCCCCATGCAACCAATATCACCAGACTGCCCCATGCAACCAGTATATAAAGTTCATGTAGATCAAACTAGACTGCCGCATGCAACCAATATCACTAGACTGCCCCATGCAACCAATATATAAAGTTCATGTAGATCAAACTAGACTGCCCCATGCAACCAATCTCACTAGACTGCCCCATGCAACCAGTATATAAAGTTCATGTAGATCAAACTAGACTGCCCCATGCAACCAATATCACTAGACTGCCCCATGCAACCAATATCACTAGACTGCCCCATGCAACCAATATATAAAGTGCATGTAGATCAAACCACAGGCGGAAGGTATCGTCCACTGGACTACTACTATCACAGAAAGACTACAAGGTACGACACTCACCTTCGAGTCTTCCGGCTGTGTTCTTGGAGTCGCTTCCTGGGGAAACATATTGTTCAAGACGCCGGGTTTGCCTCTTCCTACAGTCTGTGTAAGGTCAAATAAATACAGTTGAATGATTGTTTGAACTATTATGTGCCTTTTGTTTTCAGCTTTCGTTCGCTGCAGGTTGTTTTTAACCATCATTTGGACGAATCTTCGTTTGCGAGCCACTGTGCCAAGCGCGGCTCGAATTTTCTATCCGCACCGAATATGCATACCAGCGCTCATTGGTCTAAAACGTATGTAAATATTGTGCAGCAAAGGGAAGCTACCCACGGGAAAATAATCATCGAATATCCTGTTATTAACCAATGAGCGCTGGTATGCATATTCGGTGCGGATAGAAAATTCGAGCAGCGCTTGGCACAGCGGCTCGCAAACAAATGATGGTTAAAAACAATCTGTAGCGAACGAAAGCTGAAAACTAAAGGCACATAATAGTTCAAACAATCATTCAACTGCATTTATTTGACCTTACACAGACTGTAGGAAGAGGCAAACCGTCTTGAACAATATGTTTTCCCAGGAAGCGACTCCAAGAACACAGAAGACTCGAAGGTGAGTACGTGTCGTACCTTGTAGTCTTTCTGTGATAGTAGTAGTCCCGTGGACGATACCTTCCGCCTGTGATCAAACTAGACTGCCCCATGCAACCAACTTGCAATGAAATATCTCAGTTATGAGAAAAACTACATGCAGTAGTAGGGATATATGTGAAGCTGCTAAGTATCGGTTAAGCATATTCACACAATCACATAATTTTAAAAGAAAGAGAAGGAGAGAGGGACAGAGAGAGACAAAGACAGACACTTAGACACAGAGACAGAGGGAGACACACCGAGACGGAGAGACAGAGACAAGGAAACAGAGACACAGAGAGGGACAGAGAGAGACAAAGACAGACACTTAGACACAGAGACAGAGGGAGACACACCGAGACGGAGAGACAGAGACAAAGAAACAGAGACAGAGATCAGCTTACCTCTTTTAGTCACGATGACAACTGCACCAGGCTCCCTGTAACGCTGCTCGGGCTGTTTTCTTTCACAACGTGCGCTCCTCGTATGACTGCGGTTCACGTGTTGCGTTAGGTGTCGGTCCCTTCAATTCTGTGCAACACCAAAAGAGCTCTGCAGTCTGTTGTTCCTCAAATCAGATGCTGCCTATTCTCACTTCTGATTTGTGTGTGTTGCTCAAAGGCGAGCTACGCTTTTCTTTAGACTTGTGAGTTTCCCCGCTGGAGAACTGGAGTCGGAATATTTTTCAGCCTGAATCAGAAAAAGCTGCGCGCCGTCTATCGTCCGTTCAATACTGACAAACTGTCACACATTGCATGTCCATATATACGGTATGTGAGTACATTGATTACAGTGCATGTCTATATACGGTATTAAAGTACACATAGCAAGAACACTCTCGAGCAGCATCCTTGTCAGTCTCCTGCTGTACCGGATGTTCGGCTCGTCATCGGTTTTTCTCTCACAGAGGGTCACATTCTGGTTGGCTGCGTGTGTCAGGGAGAGGGAGAGAGAGAGAGAGGGGGGGGGGAGAAGAAGAGAGCACGCGAGAGATAGACAGAGATGGAGAGAGAGGGCGAAAGAGATAGAGGGGGAGGAGAGGGAGAGAGAGAAAGAGAGCGAGAGAGAGATAGGGGGAGAGGGGGGAGCAGGAGAGCGAGAGGGGGAGAGAGAGATAGAGAGAAAGTGGGGGGGGGAGAGGGAGAGAGAGAGAAAGAGAGAGAGAGAGAGAGAGAGAGAGAGAGAGAGAGAGAGAGAGAGAGAGAGAGAGAGAGAGAGAGAGAGAGAGAGAGAGAGAGAGAGAGAGAGAGAGAGAGAGAGTGTGTGTTATTTGTAAAGCCTCCGGATCGTAACAAGACTGCATGTGACACAAAATACAAGTAAAGCAAATTTGAAAGAAGCATGAAAAGCAACATGGTCCTACATCTTGCAACTGTGCATTTTCCAAAGTGCCAAATCGTAGAGGTCTATAAATATACGTTGCTACTCGTCTTACTTCTTTGACATGTGTAGAAGGTAAAAGTAATTGGCACATTCTAAATGTTGCGGATCCTAGTCTGTTGCGTACTCGGAGGGTACGAAGACCTCACCTTTTACGTTATAAATCAGAACAAGAATGAATTTTGTTTCTAAAAAAAATTCTATCACACCACTATTGCAGATTCATGCACAAAACACACAAGACGTATTTGTAAATTTATAGATTCAACTTTTATTTACTGGCTTGTTCCGTGGTCGACGGGTTATTCTTCATTTCTGTATCGTTCATATATCCTGGATCTAATTCTAAAAGTCACTCATCTTGAAAACACGCAGTGATGATGTTGACAGTCGGAACGTCGTGTGGTCCAGGCTGGTCATCGTCGGACGGTTACATAAAGTTCATCATTGATGATCAGGAAAACATCGCACGAAGTTAGAGGGTTGATCGTGAAAAAAACTCGTCCCTCAGATCTCGAACTGGAAACTCGTAGTCGTAACTCGAAACACCAACATATCGAGAAAAGATTCCATCACCCTGACGGTTACCGGCTACCGCTGTCGCTCGCTGCCAGATCTTTCTGGTCGCCCCGTGAAATACAGGGTGTCTCCGCTGTGGAAGCTTTTGCCAATTTCGTTCGCCCTTGGCGATGGTTTTTGCTTCTAGGCATAGGCATAGAACGGTGTTGTTGTGGTCCTCTCATGCTTTCGCTCCTTCTCTTCCACTTTCCGTTGCCTTTTCTTTTCGATCGTTATTCTTTTCTCTCTCTGCGCAGACTCCTTAATCGCTAACCGAAACTCATCTTTGCGTTGTTAGCTAACCTAGACCAATGGAAACTCTTGTCTATTCGCGAAAATAGCGATCAAGAATTTCGTACCTAATAATAACCTCATTTATTATCTAACTCCTTATGTTCCCAATACTAATGAACAAAGTAAACTGACGATCACATCGAAAGTAAAAGAATAAGCTTTGAAGGAAACTCCTTCAAGAAATACGACAACTCCTTGACGACAAACAAAATGACGTCAACTGATAGCAAAACTTTGACGTAATTATACTTCGGTTTTCCCGACAATTCATAGGCACTTGCTGCATCACCTAATTAAATAGACCATAGGTGCCTGACGGTGCTCGGTATTTGTATGGACCTGAATAGCTTGCGTACATTTTCGCAACATACGCCCCTCCTCTTGAGCTGAAACATTCATGTTTAAGCTAAACCTAGTTATTCAGTCTACTCAAATAGTCGGCCCCAACGTTATCAACCCCTCGGATGATTTTAACAGTAAAGGAGTACTGTTGTAACTGGAGTGCCCATCTCATGAGACGTCCATTCTCTGTCTTGGTCTTCTGCAGTCATTACAGAATCGAATTGACCCATCCTTCTTTTTCACTAATACAATCGGACTGTTGTATGGTGAAATGCTAGGTTCTATGACACCTAACTTCAGCATGTCATTGACCTCCTTCTTCACAATTTCTACTTGTGAAAAGGGTAACTTGTACTGTTTTACATGCACAGGTTCTTGTGATGTCAGTTTGAACTCACACTCTTCAATGACACATTTCCCAGGTATGTCTTTGAGTGCTTTGACCTTCCTGTCACAAAGTGCTTGCATTTCTGCTTGTCTTTGTGGTTCTAGGTCTGGATTGATGTTTACATCTTTGGGACCTTCTTTTGGTTTTAGGGAAAGCATGGGAAAACGGTCTATCCCCAACTCACCCATTTCATCATCATGCACATCATCCACCACCACCGCCACTATTTCCGGAACTTCCACTATAGTCTTTGCTTTGGTTTGCTCGGACTTGTTCTCTTTGGACTCTGACTCGCGTTCTACATACAACTTCAGCAGATTTGCATGTAGCAGCTTGTCACGTCCCTTGATTTTCACCCTGTAGTTGCAACTACCGACTTTCTCTATCACTGGGTACGGACCCTTCCATGTCAGCTGCAATTTATTGTGCTTCTCAGGCAACAAAAGCAACACTTTGTCTCCAACCGCTAGACTTCTTTCTTTTGTCTTTTTGTTGTACGCCTTTGTGTACTTGAGAGCAGCCTTGCTGAGATTGTTCTTGGCAATCTCGCAAGTCTTCTCGATTTTGTTTGTGAGATCAACAATATGACTGACAGTGGAGCGTGTCTCATCTGCTGTGTCCTCATTCGTCCATACTTGACGTAGAACTTGCATGGGACCTCTGACTTCTCTGCCATACAGCAATTCAAATGGTGAGAATTTCAGACTTTCTTGTGGGACTTCCCTGTACGCGAACAGTAGCGCAGGGAGAAACTTGTCCCAGTCTTTTGGTTGCTCTTGGCAAAGCTTTTTCATCATGTGTTTGAGCGTAGAGTTGAATTTTTCAGTCAACCCGTTTGTCTGAGGATGCCACGGCGTAGTATGGATGCCTTTGATGTTCAGAAGTTTGTTTACTTCTTCCATAACCTCGCTTGTGAACTGGCTACCCCTATCGGTCAGTACCTCCCGAGGAATGCCCACTTTTGTCCACATGACCCACAAAGCTTCACTCACTGTTTCTGTTCTAATGTCTTTGAGTGGTGTAGCCTCTACGTACCGTGTAGCGTAGTCTACCATAGTCAATATGTATTTGTGCCCTCGGTTAGATGCGGGTATGATGGGCCCTACGATATCGACTCCCACTCGTTCAAACGGTGTCCCTATCAGCGGCATGCTTTTCATAGGCACTTTCCTTGTAGTCCCTTTCCGCGAGCTGCGTTGACATGCATCACATGACGCGCAATACCGTTTGACGTCACCACAAATCCCTGGCCAATAAAAATCGCGCCAAATTCTGTCTCTGGTGCGACGCACGCCTTGATGCCCGGCCATAGGTGTGTCGTGTGCTAATTTTAGAACGTCCGTTCTAAAACATTCTGGGACAACCACCTGTTTGCATGGACTGCCGTTGTCCATGTATATCCTATAAAGGATATCCTTTTTCCACTCGTAATGAGTGCCGTCTTTTGCCCCCTTGGCAACCCGATCGCGGATTTTCGCTAGAGAGGGGTCTGTCTTTTGCTCTCTAGACAAATCCTCTGGCCGAATCTGACCGAGATCGATTTGTTTCGGAACCCAGGGTTTTTTCTCCGCCTTCTGTTTTTCCTGGTTCCGAGTCTGTACAGGCGCACACATTTGTGGCTTTGCCTCCCGTTTCACAATTGGAAAAACAGGTACACTGATCTCGTTTTCATCCATATCTTTTCGGATATTACCGATCAGAACTTGGTGACACAAAGCCTTTGCCACCAACACGCGTGTGACTCCCGAGAAAAACGGTGTGTCCATTTGTACAACCGCTATCGGCATTTTTCTCTGGCGCGTATCCGCTAGGGTTATGTTCTGGTGTTCACCCGTATAACACTCCGGCGGAACTAGTGAAGAGTTCACCACTATACAAGTTGCACCCGTGTCACGGATACCACTTGCGTCCTTTCCCTCTACCTGTACTCTACAATTTGGATCGTATGCATCGCCCTTACGACATTGGCATGTGACCTCGTCACCTGACGTTCGAACTGCAGCTAGTAATGTTGATGCATAATTACTGCTGGGTCTTGGCCCATCCAATCTTTTGGGACAATCACGCATCATGTGCGGCCCCCCACATCTGAAGCACCCCTTCGTGTTGGGTGGTGGTCTATTCCCTGTTTGCCTGTTTGGATTACCCCCCGACCTCTGTCCAAAGTTATTGCCCTTGTGTGGCTGCCTATTGTCTGACTGTGCGTTACCCCCGGTTGGAGGTGGTCCATTACGCGGCTTATTGTCAAACCTACGCTCGCCCCCCTGTGACTGTCGCGGTGGCATGCGTCCACCGGCATCACGTGCATCTATGTATGTTTGCACATGTTTCACAACATCATCGATGTTAGTTGGATTTCTTTCCCTAACGAATCTGTTTTGGTCCGGAGTTAGGACATCCAACAGTTTGTCTGTGAGAATTAAATCCTCCAAGTCACCCGACTTCCCTTCCTTTTCGGACAACTCTTTCCATCTATCTAGATAGGTTTTCATGCGTTTTCGGCATTCTTTGATGCTCTCTTCCTTTTCCCACTTAACCTCTTTGAATCTCTTCCTGTAAGATTCAGCAGTCAGCTGAAAACGCTGCAAGATCGCTGTTTTCACCTCATCGTAGTTTACTGACTCCTCATCAGACAATTCGATGTACACCTGTCGTGCTTGACCTCGCAATTGCCCTGACAATCGAATTGCCCACTCATCTTCATCCCAATCTGATAGTTTTGCAATGCGTTCAAACTGTTTGAAGTAGGCTTCTATATCATCTTTGTCATCCAAAATTGGCAGATTGATATGTATCTTGCTACTTGACTCTCTGGGCATATGATGATTATTTTGGTTTACATTCTGATTTAAACCTAGGTCAACCATTTCCCGCATTTTCCTCAGTTCGAATTCTTGTTGCATTTCTATCTCTTCGCGTCTTTCTCGCGCCCTTCTTTCCTCCCTTTTGGCTTCTTCTTCCATTTCTTTTTCTTCTTTTCTTAGCTTTTCTTGAAACTCTCTTTCCTCTTCGAGTTTCTTTTCCTCTCGATTTATCTCTTCCAGACGTCGCTTTTCGATATAGTCTGCCAACTCTATACCTGACAGACCCAGGATAATCCCATCCTGCTTGAATGCCAACAGCGGAGATTCCGCCTCCATAACCTGCCGTCTCGGCATTTTCTTAACTTGTCGGTGCAACAACTAGTCTCAGTTATTTTGCCAAAATACACTAAAGACTCAGTTCCTCAATCCTAATTTGTCTACACGTAACCCTGGTATACAAAAGTAAGGAATATAAGAGCACACCTCTAATCACTACCAGATTAGAACACCGACTGACTATAGTAGTTATGTCTTTAACCTAGACCTACTCGACTCCCGAGTTAACTGCTATATCAAACTTCCTTGTGAAGGGTTATAACAACTGATAACACAATCACCACAACGTGATCTGGCTTCCGAGTGACCTTGACACTAATTCAATAGCACAAAACCTAGTCACTACTGACACAGGAAACACACCAGCTTCACTAAAATAATCTATCACAACAAGATTATTTTCCTTACCTAGTCTCAGTATAGTGTCACATTGACCCAACTATACTAAACCAATATCGACTTTCGAAATTGGAAATCGGCTAACTGGATTTTACAATTCTGACTTTCAGAACCTAGACAAAACCAACCATAATGCTTTTATATGTCTATCCATCCAGTTAAGCTTTACTAGGTAAACTCGAGTTTTATAGGTTCAGCAATACCATGCTAATTCTCTACCTATCATCAAAACTCTCATCAGACCCTACTGCACTTCTTACAATAGTTCCGGTAAATCTTCATTCAAAACTCAGCTTCCCTGAGTTGAATTACTTTACTTTAATCTATGACAACTATATTTCTTATGCCACCAAGAAATACAAAGTCATGGACGATTTTAGTCCAAGCGTGCGCTTACATTCAAGTATTGCTTGACTAAAATGGAATAGTGCCTTCGCACAAAAGAATATATGTTGATGTTTCAGTTCGGTTTACAATGTTTCCCTTTTCTTTTGGAATTCGTAAATTGGCTATCTCAAGAAAACCTACCTCGCGTCCAAGATAATTTTCCCAAGGAAACCAATCACAATTCTTTCACTCATACACGTACTTCTACTGGTATCACCTACTGCATTCACAAATACTGACAGTTCGTATGTGAAACAAAAATCTACGTGTTACAACATACCTATCCAACTGACCTATTCATGCACATGCAGTCGTGCAAAATGTACAAATACAAAAATGAATTACCATAGCCAGACCTCCGAATGAGTTTTGTGACAAACCTGCACAATGGTGTGATACCCAACTAAAAAATTTAGAATTTTGGCTCGTGTCTTTGGAAATAATCCCAAAAACAAGAATGTCTTGGAACTATCCCTAGGACGAGTACCCCCAAATGTTGCGGATCCTAGTCTGTTGCGTACTCGGAGGGTACGAAGACCTCACCTTTTACGTTATAAATCAGAACAAGAATGAATTTTGTTTCTAAAAAAAATTCTATCACACCACTATTGCAGATTCATGCACAAAACACACAAGACGTATTTGTAAATTTATAGATTCAACTTTTATTTACTGGCTTGTTCCGTGGTCGACGGGTTATTCTTCATTTCTGTATCGTTCATATATCCTGGATCTAATTCTAAAAGTCACTCATCTTGAAAATACGCAGTGATGATGTTGACAGTCGGAACGTCGTGTGGTCCAGGCTGGTTATCGTCGGACGGTTACATAAAGTTCATCATTGATGATCAGGAAAACATCGCACGAAGTTAGAGGGTTGATCGTGAAAAAAACTCGTCCCTCAGATCTCGAACTGGAAACTCGTAGTCGTAACTCGAAACACCAACATATCGAGAAAAGATTCCATCACCCTGACGGTTACCGGCTATCGCTGTCGCTCGCTGCCAGATCTCTGGTCGCCCCGTGAAAGATAGGGTGTCTCCGCTGTGGAAGCTTTTGCCAATTTCGTTCGCCCTTGGCGATGGTTTTTGCTTCTAGGCATAGGCATAGAACGGTGTTGTTGTGGTCCTCTCATGCTTTCGCTCCTTCTCTTCCACTTTCCGTTGCCTTTTCTTTTCGATCGTTATTCTTTTCTCTCTCTGCGCAGACTCCTTAATCGCTAACCGAAACTCATCTTTGCGTTGTTAGCTAACCTAGACCAATGGAAACTCTTGTCTATTCGCGAAAATAGCGATCAAGAATTTCGTACCTAATAATAACCTCATTTATTATCTAACTCCTTATGTTCCCAATACTAATGAACAAAGTAAACTGACGATCACATCGAAAGTAAAAGAATAAGCTTTGAAGGAAACTCCTTCAAGAAATACGACAACTCCTTGACGACAAACAAAATGACGTCAACTGATAGCAAAACTTTGACGTAATTATACTTCGGTTTTCCCGACAATTCATAGGCACTTGCTGCATCACCTAATTAAATAGACCATAGGTGCCTGACGGTGCTCGGTATTTGTATGGACCTGAATAGCTTGCGTACATTTTCGCAACACTAATCATGGATGGGTACTGATAATACTTTGAGGCTATCAATTCAAGGTTGATCCCATTATATCCGGGACAAACAAGTTAAAAATGAACTTCCGTTTCAAGTGTATCATCTGGACAGAAAGGGCTAGCTTAGTTTGGATTTAAATTGTAAATAACGGTTATTAAAAGAAATTATAGCTAACAAAAAAACCTGTCTCAAATCGTCAGAAGAGCTTTCAGTGCAGGTTGGGGGTTGTAATTATGTGACCACACACCAGAATTACCTTAAAACAAGAGGCGAAGCCATCAAGGCTCACGTAAGAAATCGACAAACAGTAACACAAACTCAATCACTCCGTCACACACACACACACACACACACACACACACACACACACACACACACACACACACACACACACATACACACACACACACACTCATACACACACACACACACACATACACATACAACCACACATACACACACACAACCACACACACACACAGAAAGAGCATAGGTGAAACTGTGCAAGAAAGCGAGACACTAGATCTAGATCTGTCTGTCTGCATGTAGCCTACTTACAAGGACACGACTGCCAACTAGTCTCGGCGCGCTCAAAATAATAATGACCGAGACTGTCAGTACTTCCTTCGCGTGACGTCTAACCCTCTTACGTCATAATGTGACGTCAATGTAATGTGACGTCTTCAAATGTTAGAGTTTCTACCACAGACATACACACGCACAGACGCACGCACGCACGCACGCACGCACAGACAGACAAAGTTACGATCGCATAGGCTACACTTACGTGAGCCAATAAACACGTTTTAGTTCTGAGTTCCTTAAATTGAAAACGGCTGTGTTTTGCCGAGTGGGTATCCCTGACTGTAATTCTCATTGGGACGTTCTTTGAGCGAGTCATAATGTTCGTCCTTCCTTTCGACCCTGAGTATTTCATGCACTGTTCCCAGAGATACAGATCTGCAACTGAGCCGAGAGCTACAGAGTTCATTTTTTGGAGTTGAATTATAGATGACAATACACACGAGGAAGGTCTTAGAATTAGTGTTTGAGCGTTCTATTTTTCAAATCTGAATGCTGTGTGTGGTAGTCATTGCAGACCTTGATATTCTCCAACCGACATTGTGTCTGTTTCTGTTGTGCGAAGCGTTTATTAAGCGCTGTATGGCACGGGCTTTGACTGCGTGAGCTAGACTGTACATTTGACTTCCTTAATCCAACGGTCTTTATCTACTTTGACGATACTACTATGAAAACTAAATGAATAATGATGACGACCGGAAGTCCCGACACCTGACAGGAGTGCTAGGCGATGCAAACCGCTCGCTGATTGAAATTCATTTAATTATTTGGCATAACTGTTTTGATCTAATCACAAGGAACTTAGTCGATAAATATCGACAGGGGGCCGACAAATGGTTTAAATGGGAAATGTGTGTATATGGGTGTGGGTTTGAAACAAACAAACAAACCAACCCATGTGAACCCCGGGCCGCAGGCCTTCGATGTAGTGATTGAAAAAAAAGGATGTTCTCAAATGGTTCAATTCTCATTTGGTCTGATTCTCAAATGGTACCGGTATACTCCCCCCCCCCCCCCCTGGCCGCAGGCCTAGGAGTAAAATTTTATAGACACTGACCTTCTTCCCAGGGGTCATTGACCCAGTTTTAGCTATGAGAGGTGGTTCGCCCAGAGGCTGTAGAGTATACTGGGGCGGTCTCTTTGATGTCTTGAGAGGAAACTTGGCCAGGGTAGTACATGCACCAGAACTGGTGGACACCAAGGACAAACATGAAATCGAAGCAGTTTGCTTTCAGAGGGAACGGTCGTCAGCAACTCAAACTTCTCTGTTTTCTTTTTTTTTTTTAAATCTGACTTTCTTTGTGGCCCCCTGACTCCGCCCCCCTCCCTCTGTAAGGACCCCCCTCCACAAGGACCGATTTTTGTCAACATTTTAAAGGTCGCTAGAGAGGGGTTCCACTGTATGACCTAACCGCTACTGGCAGACGGCCTCAATCTTCACGCGCAAAGACGAGATTAATAGGTGCTCGGTTTTGGTATTTTGAATTACATTACATTAAACCTTTGTTGGGTTTCATGGTCATGGCAACAGCCATAATAATATTACATGATGTATAATATCATATTTCAGCATATGTGAATTACATGTCATCATACTAAACTGTCATACATTTTTATTCCTACATTATTCTGATTGATCACAACCAAACCTACTATCATTGGACACATCCAAATGCAAGCGCCTGTTCTTGACAATTTCCCTTTGATCTAAATATAAAATCAGTGCAATTTCCTGGGTCGGGCTTTGCCACAGACACTCACGGTTTGGCCTGTAGGTAAAATGTACAATGTATTTTCTGATTTGTGCACAAAAGCTTTTTTTCTTTTTTCTTTTTTTTAACATAACAATGTTTAATGTCACTGTATGTTTAAAAGACCATGGTCATATTTGTAAAAAAAATGTTAAATTAGAAAATAAATAACATTTTGGTTCATGATTTTTCCTACACCTGTGCTAAAAATAAGAAATAAAAATGTCGGGTATATAAGTCACTCAAATACAGCTAGGTATGAATGGCTCGGTTTGAGTTTGTTGCAGTTGACCCTGCACAATGCGACATATCATGTTTTTGTTGAACAATTTTGACGTCACCCCTCCCATAGGGTGACGTATTTCACAACTTCCTGTGTTACACAAACTCTGTGATGACCAATTTTGACGTCACCCCTCCCATAGGGTGACGGATTTCACAACTTTCTACAGATGAACAATTTTGACGTCACCCCTCCCATAGGGTGACGGATGTCACAACTTCCTGTGTACACAAACTGATGACGTATTTCACAACAAAATGGCGCTGCCCATGGTCAACCTCGAAACTATCCGTATAGAATGGGGGCGTCCTCGCCCCCATAATTAAAGGTGTTTCTAAATTACAGTACGGCAAATGTCCCTTTAACTTTTTAAGGTCCAAATCGTCAGAAAACTCTCCAAAATGGCGGCTTAGACAATATATATTTAAGGGTAACATACCAGATCTGAAGCGTGCAAATATTCTCCTCAGATGAACATTTCTTATACACCAGGATTGCTTAAATGACGAATACAGATGATAAAACACATGGGGTTCCAGGGAACTATGCCAATCTTGTCCAAAGCAATCGACGCGCTAACCACCTTCATCTCCTTATATGTATCTACCGTTCTTTCCTCACCCCCCCCCCCCCCCCTCTTCCCCTGCTAGCTTTCTCTTATTATTTCTGGTTTGCTTTAACTAGTATTTGGATCTAGATAGTTCCACAGTGTATTAGTAATGTTGTGTCCGACATCATATTTGTGTTATTTTCCATTTACGTAGGGCGCGTAATATAAGCTTTCGCTTGAGCTCGTGTTCCTATTGTTTATCTTTGTATTATTGTATCATGCTTGATTTAATAAAACATTTATTAAACCAATCGATGCGTCTTTGGTGAAATTCTCTTACAAACGTGGAAATATCATCAACACCTTGTGCTTCCCACACTTCAACAAAACCGTATTTGTAAAAAAAACACATTGTGGACATAACAAGCCCATGTCGTGTACTTTTGCCTTTTCAACGACAATAACATATTCCTGAGGTACATGTTGACAACCATTCGAGTTAAGCGAAGCCAAAACTTCATACACTTTACGACCCCCCGCGGGTTAGGGGGAGTCCCATATTGGTTGGGACTAGAAAGAATTTACCCGATGCTACCCAGCATGTCGTAAGAGGCGACTAACGGTTCTGTTTCTTCTCTTCTTTTGTCTTATTTCTGCCTTACCAGTCCTTTCACCTATATTTCCTTCCAAGAAAACTCTCCCTACTATTCCCTGCAGTTTTCCAATTCTTTTCTTGTTGTCTTATTTCTACCTGACTGGATCCATCACCTTTATTTCACTTACCAAAAGTCTTCTTTTCCACATCCTTATTTCTCTGCACCCCGCATGTCGTATGAGGCGACTAACGGATTCTGTTTCTCCTTTTACCTTTCTTTCTTTATTTGGTGTTTAACGTCGTTTTCAACCACGAAGGTTATATCGCGACGATCCTTTTACCCTTGTTGAGTGGTTCTTGTATAGAATATAGTCAATGTTTGTAAAGATTTTAGTCAAGCAGTATGTAAGAAATGTTTAGTCCTTTGTACTGGAAACTTGCATTCTCCCAGTAAGGTCATATAATTTATTGTACTACGTTGCAAGCCCCTGGAGCAATTTTTTGATTAGTGCTTTTGTGAACAAGAAACACTTAACAAGTGGCTCTATCCCATCTCCCCCCCCTTTCCCCTATCACATCTCCCCCCTTTCCCTCGTCGCGATATAACCTTAGTGGTTGAAAACGACGTTAAACACCAAATAAAGAAAGAAAGATACACTTTACGTGCAGTAGAAACACAGAGAGAGGGAGGGAGAGAGAGAGAGAGAGAGAGAGAGAGAGAGAGAGAGAGAGAGGGGGGGAGAGAGAGAGAGGGGGGGGTAGAAAGAATGGGAGAGAGAGAGGAAGAAAAAGAGACAGAGAGAGAGACAGAGATGAAGGGAGAGAGGAAGAGAGAGGGAGGGAAAGAGATGAAGAAAGAGATATAGAGAAAATGAGAGTGGAAGAGAGAGGAAGAAAGAGAGAGAGGGAGGGATCGAACTCGTTAACTTTATTAACCAATTCAAGCGGCGTTAGGTCCATAAGGTTATGTCTTACAGCTAGTCCGTGCTACAAAACACATATTGAACAGAGAGAGACAGAGACAGAGAGAGAGGGGGAGAGACAGACAGACAGACAGACAGCCATGTAGATACTGAGAGACACAGACAGAGAGAAAGGATTTGTCAGTTAAAATTAAGCTCTTTTGGTTGACAATCTACTCTGCGACATTGTACAATACTCTGCGACATTGTACAATACTCTGCGACATTGTACAATACTCTGCGACATTGTACAATACTCTGCGACATTGTACAATACTCTGCGACATTGTACAATACTCTGCGACATTGTACAATACTCTGCGACATTGTACAATACTCTGCGACATTGTACAATACTCTGCGACATTGTACAATACTCTGCGACATTGTACAATACTCTGCGACATTGGTCCCGGATAGCCATATCGACTGCTAGGACTTTAAACAGAAAAATGTATACCCACCACTACGACATTGTACAATACTGTGCGACATTGGTCCCGGATAGCCATACCGACTGTCAGGACTTTAAACAGAAACATGTATTCCCACCACTACGACACGTGACATACTTCTCGTCGCAGCCCTAGAAAAAACCCAAAGTTTCACTGAACAAAGTTGAGTTTCGGTTTAATTGTCTCTCAACCCTTGCCGGAACACACACTCGAGCTGAATGGCGTCCCACAATGCCTTCTGCTACAGTATCATTTCCGGTCACTTCCTGTGAGCTGTGAATAGACCCGTTGAAGGACACAGCCATCATCAGATGACCCGAGAGTGCTGACCTCCTTAGAGTTGTGTAATGCAACAAAACAAAACTCATTAAATCTGTTTCATAGTTTAAAGGACAAAGCCGATTTCAATGAGATTTTTCGATTTAGTACGTTACTGTTCTAACCTCTCAATGCAGGAGGCATGAACAGAAACCCAGACATGTGGGCCTACGTGCTGATTATGTGAGGCTCTGTAAAAAAAAAAAATCCAATTCAATTCATTGAACTGTTTAAATGGAGGGTGCAACTCATTCGAGATTTGTGACTGTCTTGTCTGTGACATTTGACAGTTGTTTTAAGGGCAGAGATGGCACAGAAATTAAGATTTGGATCTTTGGAAAGCTTTTTCAATGTTCATTTTAAGGTTCTTGATAAAAAAAAAGTCAGAAAATGTTTCTTTTGTCCTAAACAGTGATATTTGAAAGAATTATGGGTCAAAATGGACCATACTGTATGTGAGGCTTTTGGGATAAAGCTTGTTTAGGGGACACACTCATCTTCCAAAAACCTCTCTCTCTTTGTCTCTCTCTCTGTCTCCCTCTCTCTCTTCAACTCTCTCTTTATCAGTCTCTCTCGTTCTCTCCCTCGCCCTCCCCCCCCCCCCCTACCCCCGCTCTCAACATGGTTCATGACGTTTCTAGTGCAGTTATAAGCCTACCATTGTTCAACAAAAGCACACACGAAACAAGCGAAACAATTATGACGACAGAGACCATTGTGTGTCAACCTTCAGCTCAAGTGTTTTTCTCCGGTGCATGTCAAATCACGTGAAATTCCGGCATTTGACATACTTCTCGTCGCAGACCACGGAAAACCCCAACGTCGCAGACCACGGAAAACCCCAACGTCGCAGACCACGGAAAACCCCAACGTCGCAGACCACGGAAAACCCCAACGTCGCAGCCCACGGAAAACCCCAACGTCGCAGACCACGGAAAACCCCAACGTCGCAGACCACGGAAAACCCCAACGTCGCAGACCACGGAAAACCCCAACGTCGCAGACCACGGAAAACCCCAACGTTTCACTGAACAAAAGTGAGTTTCAGTTCAAATGGCTCTCAATCCTTGCCGGAAGAAACCCTTTAGCTGAATTGTGTCCCACAATGCCTTCTGCTACAATATCATTTCCGGCCACTTCCTGTGAGTTGTAAAGAGACCAGTTGAAGGACACAACAATCACTTTGTCATCAAATGACCCAAGAGCGCTCATCGACTAAATTCATTAAATCTGTTTCATATATGAATGACAAAGTCGATTTGATTATTCTATTTAGTACGTTACTATACTAACCTCTCAGTGTACGTTACTATACTAACCTCTCAGTGTACGTTACTATACTAACCTCTCAGTGTACGTTACTATACTAACCTCTCAGTGTACGTTACTATACTAACCTCTCAGTGTACGTTACTATACTAACCTCTCAGTGTACGTTACTATACTAACCTCTCAGTGTACGTTACTATACTAACCTCTCAGTGTACGTTACTATACTAACCTCTCAGTGTACGTTACTATACTAACCTCTCAGTGTACGTTACTATACTAACCTCTCAGTGTACGTTACTATACTAACCTCTCAGTGTACGTTACTATACTAACCTCTCAGTGTACGTTACTATACTAACCTCTCAGTGTACGTTACTATACTAACCTCTCAGTGTACGTTACTATACTAACCTCTTAGTGTACGTTACTATACTAACCTCTCAGTGTACGTTACTATACTAACCTCTCAGTGTACGTTACCATACTAACCTCTCAGTGTACGTTACTATACTAACCTCTCAGTGTACGTTACTATACTAACCTCTCAGTGTACGTTACTATACTAACCTCTCAGTGTACGTTACTATACTAACCTCTCAGTGTACGTTACTATACTAAACGCCCAGTGTGTATAGGGTATTGTATATTGTAAACGCCCAGTGTGTACAGGGTACTGTATATTGTAAACGCCCAGTGTGCATAGGGTACTGTATATGGTAAACGCTCAGTGTGTATAGGGTACTGTATATTGTAAACGCCCAGTGTGTATAGGGTACTGTATATTGTAAACGCCCAGTGTGTATAGGGTACTGTATGGTAAACGCCCAGTGTGTATAGGGTACTGTATATTGTAAACGCCCAGTGTGTATAAGGTACTGTATATTGTAAACGCCCAGTGTGTATAGGGTACTGTATGTTGTAAACGCCCAGTGTGTATAGGGTACTGTATATTGTAAACGCCCAGTGTGTATAGGGTACTGTATATTGTAAACGCCCAGTGTGTATAGGGTACTGTAAATGTAAACGCCCAGTGTATAGGGTACTGTATGTTGTAAACGCCCAGTGTGTATAGGGTACTGTATAATGTAAACGCCCAGTGTATAGGGTACTGTATATTGTAAACGCCCAGTGTGTATAGGGTACTGTATAGTGTAAACGCCCAGTGTGTATAGGGTACTGTATGTTGTAAACGCCCAGTGTGTATAGGGTACTGTATAGTGTAAACGCCCAGTGTGTATAGGGTACTGTATAGTGTAAACGCCCAGTGTGTATAGGGTACTGTATAGTGTAAACGCCCAGTGTGTATAGGGTACTGTATATTGTAAACGCCCAGTGTATATAGGGTACTGTATAATGTAAACGCCCAGTGTATAGGGTACTGTATATTGTAAATGCCCAGTGTGTATAGGGTACTGTATAGTGTAAACGCCCAGTGTGTATAGGGTACTGTATATTGTAAACGCCCAGTGTATAGGGTACTGTATGGTGTAAACGCCCAGTGTGTATAGGGTACTGTATATTGTAAACGCCCAGTGTATAGGGTACTGTATAGTGTAAACGCCCAGTGTGTATAGGGTACTGTATATTGTAAACGCCCAGTGTGTATAGGGTACTGTATATTGTAAACGCCCAGTGTGTATAGGGTACTGTATATTGTAAACGCCCAGTGTGTATAGGGTACTGTATAGTGTAAACGCCCAGTGTGTATAGGGTACTGTATATTGTAAACGCTCAGTGTGTATAGGGTACTGTATATTGTGAACGCCCAGTGTGTATAGGGTACTGTATATTGTAAACGCCAAATGTGTATAGGGTACTGTATATTGTAAACGCTCAGTGTGTATAGGGTACTGTATATTGTAAACGCCCAGTGTGTATAGGGTACTGTATATTGTAAACGCCCAGTGTGCATAGGGTACTGTATTTTGTAAACGCCCAGTGTGTATAGGGTGCTGTATATTGTAAACGGCCAGTGTGTATAGGGTACTGTATATTGTAAACGCCCAGTGTGTATAGGGTACTGTATATTGTAAACGCCCAGTGTGTATAGGGTACTGTATAGTGTAAACGCCCAGTGTGTATAGGGTACTGTATATTGTAAACGCCCAGTGTGTATAGGGTACTGTATATTGTAAACGCCCAGTGTGTATAGGGTACTGTATAATGTAAACGCCCAGTGTGTATAGGGTACTGTATATGGTAAACGCCCAGTGTGTATAGGGTACTGTATATTGTAAACGCCCAGTGTGTATAGGGTACTGTATAATGTAAACGCCCAGTGTGTATAGGGTACTGTATATTGTAAACGCCCAGTGTGTATAGGGTACTGTATATTGTAAACGCCCAGTGTGTATAGGGTACTGTATATTGTAAACGCCCAGTGTGTACAGGGTACTGTATAGTGTAAACGCCCAGTGTGTATAGGGTACTGTATATTGTAAACGCCCAGTGTGTATAGGGTACTGTATAGTGTAAACGCCCAGTGTGTATAGGGTACTGTATATTGTAAACGCCCAGTGTGTATAGGGTACTGTATATTGTAAACGCCCAGTGTGTATAGGGTACTGTATATTGTAAACGCCCAGTGTGTACAGGGTACTGTATAGTGTAAACGCCCAGTGTGTATAGGGTACTGTATATTGTAAACGCCCAGTGTGTATAGGGTACTGTATAGTGTAAACGCCCAGTGTGTATAGGGTACTGTATATTGTAAACGCCCAGTGTGTATAGGGTACTGTATATTGTAAACGCCCAGTGTGTATAGGGTACTGTATAGTGTAAACGCCCAGTGTGTATAGGGTACTGTATAGTGTAAACGCCCAGTGTGTATAGGGTACTGTATATTGTAAACGCCCAGTGTGTATAGGGTACTGTATATTGTAAACGCCCAGTGTGTATAGGGTACTGTATAGTGTAAACGCCCAGTGTGTATAGGGTACTGTATAGTGTAAACGCCCAGTGTGTATAGGGTACTGTATAGTGTAAACGCCCAGTGTGTATAGGGTACTGTATAGTGTAAACGCCCAGTGTGTATAGGGTACTGTATAGTGTAAACGCCCAGTGTGTATAGGGTACTGTATAGTGTAAACGCCCAGTGTGTATAGGGTACTGTATAATGTAAACGCCCAGTGTGTACAGGGTACTGTATAATGTAAACGCCCAGTGTGTATAGGGTACTGTATATTGTAAACGCCCAGTGTGTATAGGGTACTGTATAGTGTAAACGCCCAGTGTGTATAGGGTACTGTATATTGTAAACGGCCAGTGTGTATAGGGTACTGTATATTGTAAACGCCCAGTGTGTACAGGGTACTGTATAGTGTAAACGCCCAGTGTGTATAGAGTACTGTATATTGTAAACGCCCAGTGTGTATAGGGTACTGTATATTGTAAACGCCCAGTGTGTATAGGGTACTGTATATTGTAAACGCCCAGTGTGTATAGAGTACTGTATATTGTAAACGCCCAGTGTGTACAGGGTACTGTATAGTGTAAACGCCCAGTGTGTATAGAGTACTGTATATTGTAAACGCCCAGTGTATAGGGTACTGTATAGTGTAAACGCCCAGTGTGTATTGGGTACTGTATAGTGTAAACGCCCAGTGTGTATTGGGTACTGTATAGTGTAAACGCCCAGTGTGTATAGGGTACTGTATATTGTAAACGCCCAGTGTGTATAGGGTACTGTATATTGTAAACGCCCAGTGTGTATAGGGTAATGTATATGGTAAACGCCCAGTGTGTACAGGGTACTGTATATTTTAAACGCCCAGTGTGTATAGGGTACTGTATAATGTAAACGCCCAGTGTGTATATGGTACTGTATATGGTAAACGCCCAGTGTGTATAGGGTATTGTATATTGTAAACGCCCAGTGTGTATAGGATACTGTATATTGTAAACGCCCAGTGTGTATAGGGTACTGTAAACGCCCACGCCCAACACATTTGGACTAACGGTGTACAAAAACAATTTCTGTTTTTCTTTTCTTTTGTTCTCTTTTTTATATTTAGTCAAGTTTTGACTAAATATTTTAACATCGAGGGGGAATCGAAACGAGGGTCGTGGTGTATGTGCGTGTGTCTGTGTCTGTGTGTGTGTCTGTGTGTGTGTGTGTGTGTGTGTGTGTGTGTGTGTGTGTGTGTGTGTGTAGAGCGATTCAGACTAAACTACTGGACCGATCTTTATGAAATGTATTTGATGACGTCATATCCGGCTTTTCGTGAAAGTTGAGGCGGCACTGTCACGCTCTCATTTTGGTCAAGTAATCTTCGACAAAGCCCGGACTTCGGTATTGCATTTCAGCTTGGTGGCTTAAAAATTAATTGATGACTTTGGTCATTAAAAATCTGAAAAATTGAAAAAAAAATTTTTTTTTATAAAACGATCCAAATTTACGTTCGTCTTATTCTCCATCATTGTCTGATTCCAAAAACATATAAATATGTTATATTTGGATTAAAAACAAGCTCTGGAAATTAAAAATATAAAAAGTATTATCAAAATTAAATTTTCGAAATCAATTTAAAAACATTTTCATCTTATTCCTTAGAAAGTTAAAACGAAGAGAGGTACAGAAAAGCGTGCTATCCTTCTCAGCGCAACTACTACCCCGCTCTTCTTGTCAATTTCACTGCCTTTGCCATGAGCGGCGGACTGACGATGCTACGAGTATACGGTCTTGCTGCGTTGCATTGCGTTCAGTTTCATTCTGTGAGTTCGACAGCTACTTGACTAAATGTTGTATTTTCGCCTTACGCGACTTGTTTTTCTCTTTTTTTTAAATCCGCACGCATTACGTTCATATTATTCGTTGGTTTCACTTTGTAACTGCAGTCACAGAATAACCATGCCTAAAATTGACAAAGTTTTGTGAGACACATTTGATATTACAGAGCTCGACCTTGGGGACTTTACAGAGATCGAGTGAACACAGTGTTGTTTGAATGCGCTGTGTTTGACACACCGTACTTGGATCAGAGCAAATGAACTGACTACAGATATCATGTTTCATTTTGTGATTTCTGTTTAGACACACGCTGCTAATGCTAGTAAAACGACGCAGATCTTGTTTCATTTCGTGATTTCTGTTTAGAAACACGCTGCTAATGCTGGTTAAACGAGGCAGATCATGTTTCATTTCGTGATTTCTGTTTAGAAACACGCTGCTAATGCTGGTTAAACGAGGCAGATCATGTTTCATTTTGTGATTTCTGTTTAGAAACACGCTGCTAATGCTGGTTAAACGAGGCAGATCATGTTTCATTTTGTGATTTCTGTTTAGACACACGCTGCTAATGCTGGTTAAACGAGGCAGATCTTGTTTCATGTTGTGATTTCTGTTTAGAAACACGCTGCTAATGCTGGTTAAACGAGGCAGATCATGTTTCATTTTGTGATTTCTCTTTAGACACACGCTGCTAATGTGTGTGTGTGTGTGTGTGTGTGTGTGTGTCTTTGTGTGTGTGTATTGTGTGTGTTAAAGTGTCTGTGTGCGTGCGTACGTGTGTGTGGGAGGGAGCTGGTGCTGAGGGGGGGGGGGGAGTTAAAACGTTTGAGGATCTGTGTGTGTTTTTGTAAGTGTGTGTGTGTGTGTGTGTGGAGGTGGTGGGGGGTAGAGGGGGTTGGAGTGTTAGTGTGTCTGTGGATCTGCGTGTATATGTGTGTGTGTGTATATGTGTATGTGTGTGTGTGTATGTGTGTGTGTGTGTGTGTGTGTGTGTGTGTGTGTGTGCGTGTGTGTGTGTGTGTGTGGCTTTTGCATCAACGCAGGAACGACGACTGACTGACAGGCTACAGAAGATTTTGACCGATGACACGCACCCACTCAGACCTGGAAGCCAATGCATAGCCCCTCCATAGGAGCCTAAATTGATGACGTCACTGCAATAAAGTCTGTGGACTCCATAAAGTCTCTTATTTCTAATGCATGGACCGCGCATAGAGCCTTATGTCGGCCATAAAGTTATAGCAGGCCCCTCCTTCCAATAAGAGTTATGGAACCCGCTATTGGAGCGTTTAAAATGGCGGCTGCTTTCATGCCGATTCAGGATGAGAAGAAATTTGAGAAGCAACCGGATCTTTCTTGACCGCCTACATCCACTGAATCGTTACGACGACGTGGAACTGTACAGAAAATTCCGCTTTCGTCGGCAGGACATTCTTGCAATCACGGATGAACTGTAAGAGCAACTCGAACTGCCGAATCGAAAGGGTGCATTGCCGCCGGTTCTGCGGGTTATCTTGACTTTGGGTCAGTTTTTACGCGTGCGGATCTTTTCAAGATGTGTGTGGCGAACTGATCGCGGTACATAAGTAATAATGATAATAATAATAATAATAATACGGGAATTTATAACATCAAACACAGCATGCAGAACCAGCAAGAGAGTGACTTATACCTTTATGGCGAGGGTACCGGAATGGATATAGTTTCCAGCAAGTTTTATCAGGAGACGGGCTTTCCAAACTGTCTGCGGCAAATGGTGTACAACTGACCCGCCGCGAAGCATCACAAAGCTTGACGCATGCGCAGAGACACAGGATGACGGGGAATCCCTTCCACTATCTACGTGTTAAAAATAGAGCCGCTCTTAGCTATGGCAGGCACTATTTCAACTCATGCATGCGGACCGCTGAGTTCTATAGTGCGTTTCATAGCTATGCGCTCTACAGCGCTATGAAATCCTAAAAGTATGGAGGGGCTATACATTCGGCCCCTGAACTTGACAGCAGACGGATGGACAGAAGCTTAAGATTTAGACAGCCATACACAAGAACCACACGCTACAGAAACTCATTCATTCTATCTGCAATTCACATCTTCAACTCTCAGGTGGGGCGCTAGGTGCTGGTGCTGTCGCTCTGACAACGGCATAATCTTTACATCCTTCTATCAGTTGTTTTTCTCTGTTGTTAGTTATATTGATTTATATGATACAAATGTGATAATATAATGTGGTTAAAATGTGATAAGGTGATAAAATTTTTATAACAGGCAATGCATTGCTTCTTTTTTTAGGCTTATTTTAGTAAGTGTGTGGGTACAATGTTTGCGTGTAACGATATGATGTGAATATGTGATGTGAATGTTACTACATGCATGGTTGATTGATTGATTAATTGATTGATTTTACAGACACACAGTCAAGCTTGTAATTTCTCTTTTAGAGATGAATAAAGATTATTGTATTGTATTGTATTGTATTGTATTGTGTGTGTGTATGTGTATGTGCGTGTATGCGTGTGTGTGTGTGTGTGTGTGTGTGTGTGTGTGTGTGTGTGTGTGTGTGTGTTTGTCGTTTTACCGACAGATGGGGACGATTGTCACTGGACAGCAGTCAAATGTGGACGCTTTCGTTAAATGGGGACGTCCCTATTTAACGGTCCGTACGACCCCATTTTACTGGATTTGAGCAGATTGAGCGACCCTATTTGACTGCTGCCTGACATCCCAGTGGACAATCGGACTTGATTTTCACACACATTTGTACACACATTTGTGACCCTCCACCACGAAATGAGTCGCATGTCACCTCGCGCGGTTCTGCGCTAGGCCTAATATAAGTCCGGGGAGTGTCTGGTAACAGTGTGAGGGTCACCTTAGTCACAGGCTTATAACTCAAACAGTTTTCGCTCTTTTCTAAAACGGGTTTCACCACTGGATAGAGCATAAAAAACTCTTTAGGAAAATGTAAAAATATGAAAATCATGCAAAGGTGCCATGCGACTCATTCCGTGGTGGAGGGTCACATTTTTGCTCTGCAGTTTGTGGTCTGCTCTACTAAACCATTTGTGATTTTTATCATGTGACTTTACAGTAACTGTTTTCATCAGAATTAAGTTTCTAGTGTTAAGTAATGAACCGCGTAGGTGCTTTCTTGTTACTATAAATTTTAACAAATGTCATAATACAACCAAGATAGTGGAGAAGCTTAATATTTCTTGTCTA
>NW_027128434.1:30516-57874 GCF_037325665.1 Littorina saxatilis
ACAGTGAGGCAAGCAGACTTACGGATGAAAGAGATCTTGGCGGCAGTAAATTGCAAAACCCGATGTTTATATTTTCAAAAGAAAAAAAGGCTTCATATCGAGTGGACATTACATATACACGTCGGAGCTCAATATTCAATGTGAAGTCAAGGTCGCTTGCATCCACTGACCAGCCTAACTGTTTCACAGAGGGGAGCTGATCTTCCAGTGCCAATAATTAACTGTTTACATTTAGTCAAGTTTTGACTAAATGTTTTAACTTAGAGGGGGGAATCGAGACGAGGGTGTGGTGTAGCCTATGTGTGTGTGTGTGTGTGTGTGTGTGTGTGTGTGTGTGTGTGTGTGTGTGTGTGTGTGTGTGTGTGTGTGTGTGTGCGTGTTAAGCGATTCAGAGAAAAGTACTGGACCGATCTTCATGATATTTCACATGAGAGTTCCTGGGTATGATATCTTCAGATGTTTTTTTCATGTTTTTTTTATAAATGTCTTTGATGACGTCATATCCGGATTTTTGTGAAAGTTCAGGCGGCACTGTCACGCTCTCATTTTTTAATCAAATTGGTTGAAATTTTGGTCAAGTAATCTTCGACGACGCCCGGACTTTGGTATTGCATTTCAGCTTGGAGGCTTACAAATTAATTAATGAGTTTGCTCATTAAAGTTGTCATTAAAATCGATTTTTCGCAAACAGATTTAAAATTGATTGCATCGTATTCTTCATGACATTCTGAATCTAAAAATATATACATATGTCATGTTTACTCTTAAAATGTGATCACAATTAACGAAAATAGATTAATTAGTCTTACGATTAAAATTTAAGAAATCGATCCAAAAATGATTTCATCTTATTCTTTATCGTTTCCTGATTCCAAAAACATATAGATATGATAGGTTGTATTCAAAACAAGCTCAGAAAGTTAACACGAATACAGAAAAGCGCGCTTTCCTGCTTAGCACAATACGCTACCGCGCTATTCTGGCGTGTGCATATCACTGCGTTTTGCAGGTGGGAGGTGAGCGATTTCCTTCTCGCGGGGATTGACGAAGCTGTGCTGTCTTGGTGACAAAAATACAGTGCGTTCAGTTTCATTCCGTGAGTTCGACAGCTTGACTAAATGTAGTAATTTCGCCTTACGCGACTTGGTTTTTTTAATGTTTGTGTGTGTGCTAAAAACATCTTTATAGATTTGATTAAACTATTTTTTACATACTATGGACATATAACATCTCTAATACACATCAGCTCTTTCAATTTTTTTTTAAATATAAGTATGTGCATGTGCTTTTGAAATATGTGTTTCTGATGCGTATACTAATTACCCGCAGATTTACTATCCAACAATGCAGGATTCCTTGACTGGCTTGATTAAGTCCAAACACTGTTGTAGGGTCGCAAACAACAAGTATTCTTCTTCATTCGGACATTTAATAATTTGCAACTTAAGCGAGATGGTTGGGTTAGTCTGAGAAGAATGTTTAGTTGTCTTAAATGTAGGATGACTAAATTGCTGCGCAAAGTCGACTTTGCCCAACTTTTATCAGACAGTATCTGGAATAGGCGCACATTTATCAAGTTTTCTGTCACAGTGTGTTCAAGATTACAATGACTAAGAGCTTCGCGAAAGTGACGATACAAAATGAAGCGGCCCATCTGGCTCCACACGCCAACTAAAACAGATGTTCCATATATCTACATAAGGGAGAGAGACGGAGAGAGAGACGGAGAGAGAGGGAAAGCTAGAGAGAGAGAGAGAGAGAGAGAGAGAGAGAGAGAGAGAGAGAGAGAGAGAGAGAGAGAGAGAGAGAGAGAGAGAGAGAGAGAGAGAGAGAGAGAGAGAATGACAATGACAATGACAATGACAAATCTTTATTTTTCGAGGGTGACAAAAATAAGCATAGATATGCTTTTTTGCATCTGGCCCTCGCCCTAAAGAGGGACTAAGAGAGAGAGAGAGAGAGAGAGAGAGAGAGAGAGAGAGAGAGAGATAGAGAGAGAGAGAGAGAGAGACAGAGAGAGACAGAGACAGAGACAGAGACAGAGACAGAACGACAGACAGTCACAGACAGAGAGATCCCACCACTCCCCTTAAACCTGACTGTACACTGACATTATTTATGATCTACCTACAGACGGTCTCACCAAGAGGAATCAAGAGTAAGCACTTTTAATGGATCATCTGGGAATCGTCCCCCAAAGTACACTGAGTGTATATCGATATACTCGTGCAACTTTCACACAGATCCAAACCAGGCCTCACTTGGGCGATAAAAGCTATCACATAGCTAGCCAAGCACACGGGGCTGCGCTCTCCAAAGCTGCTTCTAATTAAAACCACAGTTAACGAGCAAAAAGGCGTGGTGTGTGAGAGTAAGTGCTACCAGCTATTCGTATATCGGCGGTAATGTAACAAGATCAAAGAGCGGCTGTAAAGATTTTAAATATAATCAGTAATTGCTATTACGGGCTGTTTTTGCCCTAGCGTTGCTCTCTTTTGTGTGTGTGCTGTACTTTCTTTCTGCGTTTTACATTTTTACCACCGTTTGTATATAATGTTCCTTTTGTTTTACCCCCCCCCCCCCCCTTTCACCACCCACCCCTCCCCCTATCTCCCTGTACTTGGCGTCCCAGACCTGTCCATTTATTTTCCTTCTGTTTTCTTTGCGTTTATTTGCCAACCCCACCCACTCCCCTTGCGCCGAGAGAGAGAGAGAGAGAGAGAGAGAGAGAGAGAGAGAGAGAGAGAGAGAGAGAAAGACAAGAAAACAGAGAGAAAGAGAGAGAGAGAGAGAGAGAGAGAGAGAGAGAGAGAGAGAGAGAGAATACGAATACGAATACGAATACGAAAGTTTATTCAGTTTTAGGCCAGAGCCCCTTCTGAAGGGTATGCGCCCATATACAACATAATCATAGTAAAACATTGTGTTTCATAAATGACCCAAATTTGTACACATCAAACAGTAATACATGTGTACATAAATCATGTCACAGTGATTAATCTTTTCATTCCCTGATAAATGTATTGTGCTAATTTGGATATTTGACTGACATTTCCAGTAGACATAAGCAAAGTATATCGGTACATACATGGATGATTATAATATTTTGGCTTTATCAATAATACAGAGAGAGAGGAAGAGAGGAAGAGAGAGAGAGAGAGAGGAAGAGAGAGAGGAAGAGAGAGAGAGAGAGAGAGAGAGAGAGAGAGAGAGAGAGACAGAAACAGAGAGAGAGAGAGAGAGAGAGAGAGAGAGAGAGAGAGAGAGAGAGAGAGAGAGAGAGGAAGAATTGAATTGAATTGAATTGAATTGAACTTTATTTAACAGGGAGTAGGATTTAATGCCTGTCCCTGGGACGCACAGACACACAATGATAAAATTGAAAAAGTAAAAAGTAAAAAGTAAAAAAAGTTTACGAACAAAAGGAGGTCAGAAAACTTCAGCATGTGATGATAAAGATGACGATGATGATGATAATGATGATGATGATGATGATGATAATGCTGCTGATGATGATGATGATGAAGATGAGGCATGAAGAGCATACATATGTGGTTATTCATAAAATCAAATGCATACTATGCAAGTAATCATAAGTACAAGCTGGTAGCAATCGAACATGTAGCAATAGTACAACAAAACTATGTTCAGAATATACAATGCACAGCATATCTTTGGCGTAATACTAAGTGTGGTAAATCAAAACGCGTTAACTTACTCAGACATTAAGTGTTTTTTGACACATTTTTTACAACTTGTTGATGACTTTAAGTGCTTAAAGGATGATGGAAGTGAATTCCAAACTGATGTACCCGAAAAAGCAAGACTGGTCTTATAAAGGTCAATTCGTGGAATCGGTGGGATCAAGTTGACCGATCCATATCTGTCGGTAGCTTTATTAAATAATGATGTAATGTAAATCGGCACTTTACCGTAATGCAATTTATGCATAAAAATGGCTTTGTTTAACTTTAGATGCTGTTCCAGTGGAAGAACGTTAAGCATTTTTAATTTCATATCTGTATCATAAGAGAGAGAGAGAGAGAGAGAGAGAGAGAGAGAGAGAGAGAGAGAGAGAGAGAGAGAGAGAGAGAGAGAGAGAGAGAGAGAGAGAGAGAGAGGGAGAGGAAAAGAGAGAGAGAGAGAGAGAGAGAGAGGGAGAGAGAGAGAGAGAGGGAGAGAGAGAGAGAGGGAGAGAGAGAGAGAGGGAGAGGAAAAGAGAGAGAGAGAGAGAGAGAGTAAGAGAAACTGAGAGAGTGAGAATGAGAGAGAGAGACGAGAGACAGAGAGAGAGACAGAGACAGAGAGAGAGACAGAGAGAGAGAGTGACAGAGAGAGAGAGACCGAGCGAGACAGAGACAGAGAGAGAGAAGAGAGAGAGAAGAGAAGAGAGAGAGAGAGAGAGAGAGAGGGAGAGAGAGAGAGAGAGGGAGAGGAAGAGAGAGAGAGAGAGAGAGAGAGAGAGTAAGAGAAACAGAGAGAGAGTGAGAATGAGAGAGAGAGAGAGACAGAGACAGAGAGAGACAGAGACAGAGAGAGAGACAGAGAGAGAGAGTGACAGAGAGAGAGACCGAGCGAGACAGAGACAGAGAGAGAGAGAAGAGAGAGAGAAGAGAAGAGAGAGAGAGAGAGAGAGAGAGGGAGAGAGAGAAAGATACAGAGGAAGAGAGAGAGAAAGAGAGAGAGAGAAGGAGATAGAGAGAGAGAGAGAGAGAGGAAGAGAGAGAGAGAGAGAGAGAGAGAGAGAGAGAGAGAGAGAGAGAGAGAGAGAGAGAGAGAGAGAGAGAGAGAGAGAGCAAGAACAAGAACAAGAACAATTCTTTATTTAACGAGGGTAATAGAGTAAGCAGTGATCTGCTTTTTTACATCTGGCCCTCGCCCTAAAGAGGGACTAGTCTAAAATTGCTAAAGAATAAGCAAGTAAAGAAAACTACTGCTACATGATTGAAATAAAATGAAAGTAAGAACATATCATCAATTTACATACAATACATTGCTTAAATGAAAAATGTAAGTTCATTTGACATGAGTTAAGAATTATAGAGTAGATTGCACTGACGCAACAAAGCTGTACTGAATGCCATGCCCATTGACATACACTGCATTCGAAAAAATCAGTGTATATAAAAATAATAATACATTGTTAAAAAGCACCGGTTGTTGGTTTTAACAACCATTCTAGCGACAACAGATGTTTATTTAGACTTCATGAGATAAGAGAGAGAGAGAGAGAGAGAGAGAGAGAGAGAGAGAGAGAGAGAGAGAGAGAGAGAGAGAGAGAGAGAGAGAGAGAGAGAGAGAGAGAGAGAGAAGAGAGAGAGAGAGAGAGAGGGAGGGAGAGATGGAGAGAGAGAGATAGAGAGAGCGAGAGAGAGAGAGAAAGCAAGAGAGAGAGAGAGAGAGAGAGAGAGAGAGAGAGAGAGAGAGAGAGAGAGAGAGAGAGAGAGAGAGAGAGAGAGAGAGAGAGAGAGAGAGAGAGAGAGAGAGAGAGAGATCCACCTACTAGCTGCCTCTCTGTTTTCTTGTTTGTTGTTTATTTATTCTTTGTGGTTGCCTTTAATTTGAAATCTCTAAATCACGCATGTTTTTCCTTCAGTCTTTTTTTTACATTTAGTCATGTTTAAATGTTTTAACATAGAGGGGGAATCGAGACGAGGGTCGTGTGTGTGTGTGTGTGTGTGTGTGTGTGTGTGTGTGTGTGTGTCTGTGCGTGTGTGTGTGTGTAGAGCGATTCAGACCAAACTACTGGACCGATCTTTATGAAATTTTACATGAGAGTTCCTGGGAATGATATCCCCGGATGTTTTTTTTTCTTTTTTCGATAAATACCTTTGTTGACGTCATATCCGGATTTTTTTTAAAAGTTGAGGCGGCACTGTCACGCCCTCATTTTTCAATGAAATTGATTGAAATTTTGGCCAAGCAATCTTCGACAAAGGCCAGACTTTGGTATTGCATTTCAGCTTGGTGGCTTAAAATGTAATTAATGACTTTGGTCATTAAAAATCTGAAAATTGTAAAAAAAAAATATTAAAAAATTATAAAACGATCCAAATTTACGTTCATCTTATTCTTCGTCATTTTCTGATTCCAAAAACATATAAATATGTTATATTTGGATTAAAAACAAGCTCTGAAAATTAAAAATATAAAAATTATTATCAAAATTAAATTTTCGAAATCAATTAGAAAACAGGCCATCTTATTCCTCGTCGGTTCCTGATTCCAAAAACATATAGATATGATATGTTTGGATTAAAAACACGCTCAGAAAGTTAAAACGAAGAGAGGTACAGAAAAGCGTACTATCCTTCTCAGCGCAACTACTACCCCGCTCTTCTTGTCAATTTCACTGCCTTTGCCAAGAGCGGTGGACTGACGATACGAGTATACGGTCTTGCGGAAAAATTGCATTGCGTTCAGTTTCATTCTGTGAGTTCGACAGCTTGACTAAATGTTGTATTTTCGCCTTACGCGACTTGTTTTCATTTTCTCGCCAGCAAACTCCTTCTTCTCCGTATTTACTATACAAGCGCTCTCGTAAAGTTTCTACAGAAAATAAAACCATGACACGAAAGACCCCCCACCCTACACACACACACAAAATCAAAGGAATGCACCGAAAACGCAAGGGCGTTTGGAGGAGGGTGGAACATTGACAGAAATCTGCAGAATTCCGAACAAAACACGCACATCTCCATCATTCTCGCGTGACTTGGAACCCCTGGGAACCCGGATCGGACAGAAGAGATCCATCCATCGCAACGTAATCACGTGACTCTAAAGAGATTTCGGGCGAGAATGTGCGTTGCTTGTATGCGAGGCCATTACGTGGGTTTTCTTGTTCAAAAAAAGGCTATGTGCGCAATGTCTGGAGTTAATGTAGTGTAAAGAGATTTTAAAACTAAAATGCTGAGTTTTGTTCGGAGGCTTGACATTATAGGAACGGATCATCGGGATGGGTTGGGTTTGTGGAAGGCAGAATGATAGAGTAGAGACGTTTCTGTGCGCGGGCTTTACTGTTTGTTGTGCAGAAAGGCAGAGAGACAAAGACAGAGACACAGTGATAGACAGACAGACAGACAGACAGACAGACATACAGACAGACAGACACACATAGACTAGACACACACACACACACATACACACACGCATACACGCACATACACTTATACACACACACACACACACACATACACACACACACATACACACACACACACGCACAGACACACACACACACATGCATACACACACACAGACACAGACACAGACACACACACACACACACACACACACACAGACAGACTAGACACACACACACACAGGTTGAAAAATAGGGACAAAATCATGTACAGATTTCTGTACAGCAAACACTACCCGAAACCCCACCTATACGGCGTGTATGACCTTGAGAGCTTCAGTCAACGCTTGAATTTTGCAGTGGTAACATCCGGTTTGCTCTCGCAGAGCTGAGCATATTTGTTGTCAAGAAGGATCGAGCAGAAAAAATAAACGACTTGGCAGGGATTCGAACTCAAGGCATCGGGGCCTCGAAATGTCGGGGCCGATGTCTTAACCGCTAGGCCACTTCACCAGTATTGTCAAAGATAAAAAATTGATAATTTTATATCATTCTACGCTTGAATTATCATTTATGCGTTGCAAAAACGTAAAAAATTGACATTAAAATTTGCCTTTATTTGCAAACATGTTTTACAGAATCCCAGTACATGTTTACACCGTCATGCTACACGACATTCGCGCCATGCAAATAGCTGCGATATCTCTATTTACAACATGCAAGAAAATGACAAGAACAGTAATTGAATCTCTCCAAAGCCAGTTGAAACCAGACATCTAAGAAATAGTTATACATGTATTCACTTCTGAACAACCGGCACGGTTGGCCTAGTGGTAAGGCGTCCGCCCCGTGATCGGGAGGTCGTGGGTTCGAACCCCGGCCGGGTCATACCTAAGACTTTAAAATTGGCAATCTAGTGGTTGCTCCGCCTGGCGTCTGGCATTATGGGGTTAATGCTAGGACTGGTTGGTCCGGTGTCAGAATAATGTGACTGGGTGAGACATGAAGCCTGTGCTGCGACTTCTGTCTTGTGTGTGGCGCACGTTATATGTCAAAGCAGCTCCGCCCTGATATGGCCCTTCGTGGTCGGCTGGGCGTTAAGCAAACAAACAAACAAACAAACAAACTTCTGAACAATGGGCGGATAGAGATATAAATCATGCTGCTTCAAGAATAACATAACATGAATTCATATCAATGTTTTTCCTTCATTTTCTCAATTGGCGCAGTAGCCTAGTGGTTAGGACATGAGACACGAAGTCGAGAGGTCGAGAGTTCGAATCTTCGCCGGGGCGTTTATTTTTTCCCCTTGATCTCTCTTGAAGATAAAATATGATCAGTCTTGAGAGAGCAAACCGGCTGTTATCCCTGAAAAATTCAAGCGTTGACTGAAGCTCTCAAGGTCATACACGCCGTATAGGTGGGGTTTCGGGTAGCGTTTGCTGTACAGAATTCTGTACATGATTGTATCCCTATTTTTCAACCTCGTAGCCCAGGAAAGTCATAAATAGACCACAGCTTTAATCTCCAGAGCTGTGTACCAGGGAAAACCATGTTATAAAGTAGACTTTTTATTAAATTTAACTTGAGACATTTAAGCTGTACAAATTAATTTCATTCACAAATACTAGTTTCATAAATATCCTTGGCCTGCAGAGATAGAATAACAAATACTTGCACATTTTGTTTGTCTTAGTGTTCAGTAAAAATACAAAGGTTTTAAAGTAAAGCACCTTCATAACATGGAAACCGGAAGTTGTGACATGAATTTGAATACTGCTAACACTACCAAGAAAATAATATATATATATTCTATGTTGTTTTGTTGCAAGTCTGCATCATTAACAACCTGGAGTATTACTGGAAAAAAAATTATTACCAAAGAAAATATGTATACTCTCGATACTCTCCATGCACATGATTTTTGTGCAGACGAGAATTTTTGCAATTCAATAAAAGGGCGACCACCCAGTAAAGTCTTGGTTCAATTATGTTCTTTTTATGGGTTAGTTGTTAGCAACAATGTAACCGACAAACTTCAAACTGAATTTTGGTGCTTTCCTCTAACATATATTATATATTTGAAAAACATCAATGGGGCGGGGATATAGCTCAGTTGGTAGCGCGCTGGATTTGTATTCAGTTGGCCGCTGTCAGCGCGAGTTAGATCCCAGGTTCGGCGGAAATTTATTTCACAGAGTCAACTTTGTGTGCAGACTCTTTTCGGTGTCCGAACCACCCCCCGTGTATACTACATTGGGTGTGCACGTTAAAGATCCCACGATTGACAAAAGGGTCTTTCCTGGCAAAATTGCTTAGGCACAGTTAATAATTGTCTACCATACCTGTGTGACTTGGAATAAGGCCGTGAAAGGTAAATATGCGCCGACATGGCTGCAATCTACTGGCCGTATAAAATTTCATCTCACACGGCATCACTGCACAGCGCCTAGAACTGTACCCACGGAATATGCGCGATATAAGCCTCATTGATTGATTGATTGAATGTTTACCTGTGTCAAGTTTCTTTTTTGGGAGAGTATACATTCAAGTTGCCATTTAATACATGTTTTAAGGACTGAAAATACATGTCACAAAATGGGAAACGGCCCAGGAGAATAACTTGTATGTAAAGCAGCAAATGATAAACACATGGTTTTACCCCTGAAAGCTCCAAAGATTTGGGAAAATGAATCTCGTTTGCCTTCACATATCAAACTGAACGTCAAGCAGCTCAAAAAAAATCTCAAGAAAAGTTACGCTTTCAAAATAGCATTTCATTCTGTGTCGCAAAGCATGCTTAACATTTCTACGCTTCTACAAATGAACACAAGCATGCAATAATTCCCTCTCTTTTGAGTCTTGGTACTTGTATGCTTATAAAGAAAGCGGGATGATGTTTCCTTTATTTCAGAATTTCTTTTTTGTCTTGTTTCAGATGGAAAGTGCGGAGAAACCACCATCTCAGATTTCGTGTTTTTCATGTCTGGGAGCCGGTCCACAGTACCAGGAGGGTACCAGAGTCCTCTGACCGTGGTGTTTGTGGACACACCCGAAAAGCCACTCCCCAGAGTGTCAACTTGTGCCCTCAGAATGCAGGTGTCTGCCCGACACGTCAAGAACTGAGGCAGAAGCTGTCCCAGGCTGTTCTTGAAGGGGGTGGATTTTATTTATTGTAAAAACTTTCCTTCAATGGTGCGTTTAGTTTCTGCTTGGTAGCCGTAGCTGTTGGTGTTTCTATCTGTACACACCCTGGGGGGGGGGGGGGGGGGGGGGTGTGTTAACGTTGAACTTTGAAATCTTAAAATTATTAAGACAAGGTGTGTGTGGTTTTTTTCTCTCCGTAAAATAAGCTTTATTTTAGGTGCCTGTACCGTACATCATTTCTTACTTGCTATTAAATGCAAGAGAGAGACTTTCGAAGATTTGATGTTTGTGTTTCGCATTATTTTTGCTTGGTAGCCGTAGGTGTTGGTGTTTCTATCTGTACACACCCTGCGAAAAAATGTTTGTTCTACAATTTTGAAGAGAATTCACAAATGTATTCAAACTGAATTATTTGAGGTCATGCTGCAAAGGAAAAAAAAAACCATGACCCTGATTTAACCGGTTTCCTATACTCCTTTACATACCTTGTTTTTGTTTTGATTGTTTTCTTTGCTTTTTGCAGGGGGGGGGGGGGGTGTTTAACGTTGAACTTTGAAATCTTAAAATTATTAAGACAAGGTGTGTGTGGGTTTTTTCTCTCAGTAAAATAAGCTTTATTTTGGGTGCCTGTACCGTAAATCATTTCTTACTTGCTATTAAATGCAAGAGAGAGACTTTCGAAGATTTGATGTTTGTGTTTTGCATTATTTAAATTGCCGTTGTGTTTCAAGAGTGTGTTCTGTTCTTTTTTTTTTTTTTTTTGCACCACTGTTTGTCATTATGTTGCCTGCTTTTCGTGTTCCGCGTAACGCTGTCCATGGAAAACATGTAAATCATTGTATTTCTCTCGACTATTGATCAAGTAAACTAAGCACTTCACATCATATCAGGTATCAGTTACCTAATGTACAGAATAAATGGTTCAACCCCCCTACTACACGAATAACACGTTGCCAGCAAAATATCAAAAGCACTCGGACTAGCGTAGTGTCCCATACAAAACTTGGCAATATACACCATAAACCGGATACAAACAAATCAATTGCACGCTAACAACTTTGTTATACTGTCTCATAATGGTATACAAATTAATAAACTCAAAAGCGTTTGTAACAGTTATGATAATGTGATATTCGTGCCCTGTGTAACGATAGTCTGTTTTTATGTTTTACCAAATTAACCAAAACTGGCGTTGTCTACTGCTTTTCCTTTTATAGTTTTACACTCCTCTGTAGTGAAGGTCACTGCTCACACAAGGGCGGGGATGTAGCTCAGTCCTGTTGGCCGCTGTCAGCGCGAGTTCGTCCCCACGTTCGGCGAGAGATTTATTATTGCTCACAGTCAACTTTGTGTGCAGACTCTCCTCGGTGTCCGAACACCCCCGTGTGTACACGGAAGCACAAGACCAAGTGCGCACGAAAAAGATCCTGTAATCCATGTCAGAGTTCGGTGGGTTATAGAAACACGAAAATACCCAGCATGCTTCCTCCGAAAGCGGCGTATGGCTGCCTAAATGGCGGGGTAAAAACGGTCATACACGTAAAAGCCGTGGGAGTTTCAGCCCATGAACGAACAAACGGCTCACACAATTTCAGCTTTCTTGTTTAGTTTATAAATTTCAGCCTCAATTCCTCGTCTCTGTAACCAGTATTAAATAGTGACTGTTTTGCTAACTGTTCAGCTGTCACCTGCCAAGTAGAACCGATGTATTCTTTATGATGTGATAAAATTAAAGTATTCATTCCACTTTGTGATGGATGAACTCGCAACTGCCAAGTATTACCAGTCTTATGATGGGATAAAAATTAAGTATTCATTCCATTTTGTGATAGGTTAACTCTCAACTGCCAAGTAATACCAGTCTTATGATGTGATAAAAATATTCATTCCATTGTGTGATGGGTTAACTCTCACCTGCCAAGTATTACCAGTGTGTCTTATGATGTGATAAACATAAAGTATGCATTCCATTTTGTGATGATTTTCCTTATTTAAAGTGGATTTTCTGCATGACACTTGTTTGATTAAAATTAATTGTATTTGTGGCAGACAACTTGAGTTATGTTTTGTGTTTTTGTAAAAACAACTTGTTTTTTTTAATATGACTGGAAATGAGACTAGCAGCCATGAATCCATAACTACATTTTGCTGTCCATCATAGACATCTCACTCGCACATGTTCATTGCCTCACCATACAGGAATCAAAATCCATACAAACAATTTGTATTATCCAATATTCAAACTTGTCATACACATTTATTCATACACAAGAATTATGTGTCATACACATTCAAGCAATCAAGATCCAATAAATGTATATAATTGATGTTCTTAAAAAGACTACACACACACCTAAATATATAGGTGATCTTTGAAATGGGACATTTACATGCAAAATTCAGAATGCAAACAGAGCTTTGGCTTGCAAATTTAATAGTCATTAACCAGCACATAATATGAATAATTTTTGAAATTGTTGTGATACTGATTCAATTTTTCACATAAAATCAGAATTTCATTTAGTTTCCTGATACAAATGATTCGTCTAGCTTACCTTGAATAAACATACCAATACGTCAAAAAGTAGGACATCTGAGCTCAAAGATTAATAGTTTGGTTTGAAAAATCTCTAAATATACATAATTACAAAAACAAAACAAAATTCCGTGATAGAACATGTACTGATCTTGCAACTAAAGTAAAAAGGGGACTCAGGTGTGCTGTTAAAATTGTTGGCACATTTTAGTATCTAAAACTCACCTTTGATTTTAGGGGGTGCCTATTCTTTCTTTATTTGGTGTTTAACATTGTTTTCAACCACGAAGGTTATATCGCGACGGGGGAAGGGGGGAGATGGGATAGAGCCACTTGTCAATTGTTTCTTGTTCACAAAAGCACTTAATCAAAAATTTGCTCCAGGGGCTTGCAACGTAGTACAATATATTACCTTACTGGGAGAATGCAAGTTTCCAGTACAAAGGACTTAACATTTCTTACATACTGCTTGACTAAAATCTTTACAAAAATTGACTATATTCTATACAAGAAACACTTAACAAGGGTAAAAGAAGAAACAGAATCAGTTAGTCGCCTCTTACGACATGCTGGGGAGCATCGGGTAAATTCTTCCCCCAAACCCGCGGGGGGTACCTATGCGACTGACCACAATGTTTACTTTCATCAGGCACAAAGTTCTTCAGCAGAAGAATGATTAATATTCTAGCAACAAACATGCAATAAATTCATACATGATTATTGATGTTCAGAAAAATGCTCTGCACTACTTCACCAAACTAAATGGAGAACTGAAAATGTTTAAAACACTTTCTTTCTTTATTTGGTGTTTTCAACCACGAAGGTTATATCGCGACGTGGAAGGGGGGGGGGGGGGGGGAGGGGGGATAGAGCCACTTGTTAATTGTTTCTTGTTCACAAAAGCACTAATCAAAAAATTGCTCCAGGTGAAAACACTAACCATAAACAATAAACACCACTATGAGGTTTGATAGGTAACTTAAAGTGACCTTGACCTTCAATCAACGTTGCAAATAGCTTATGTTCTGATGAATATGGGTGAATGAGGCACCATTGAATATAAAAAGAAAAATAACTGATTTGACTCTAGTTAAACTATGGCGCTCATGGCATCATACCAAAGTTTGAACGAGTATCCCTTTCACTGTTCTGTACAGCTGTGAAAACACAGTGAGACATAATAATAATGAACATAAATTAATCACCCCTTCTCGCCAGAGCTCACGGCAATACACAATAGCAAAACAAATCAGAGCATTCACACACCGTCACACACAAAGTCGTTAAAGGTTTATTGGCTGCGGCAATAATAGCCGCAAGAATAATCCTTTAGTTCGTTCAAAGTACCCAAGCATGTCCTGTATTCACGACTTTTTTCCGTGACCTTTCGGATTTCATGGGGGCTGCCATTTTGTTCTCATCTCCTCAGTGTGTTCCGGTCTGAAACCGGTTTAAAACACCACTAGGCGGAAACCCCAAAACAATGACGGCCGCCTTTTTCGAAATAACATTTTCAGAGATTGTACACAAAAACAACGCCCGAACGGAAAGACAGATTGTGTCTTTCGCTAGATTGCAAGTCAGGCTTTTCACTTTTCCGATGAAGACAACCGCTGAGAGTGAAGAAACGACGCTGTTCGACTTCAAAATCTCCAGTCGCAGACGACCTTCGCTTTCGCAGTACAGTCTATAGGCAGGTGCAATGTTCACGGGGGATAACCGGTCAAAGGCCGAACAGAAGCCGAAGGCCGCTCATGACACGTGTGAAGGCAAGTTTTGTCTGTTTTCTAGGTATTGTTTGATTTATGTCGGGATTTAAGGTAAGCTACTGATTCAGCGATGACTAAATTTGTTTCTCGATGCATAACAAGTCAGGGAGCAATTGATATTTTCCCATAAATAACCTTCAAAGCTGAAAATGTCCGCGATCGAGCACCGGAAATGGCTGTTCGATGGGTTTTGCAAGTAGAAATGTGCTTTATTTCACCAAATCAGCTCGTATTTGGTGTGGGTACGGGATTCTAGAGGACGAAGGAGTCATAAGAGGTGCAAAGAAGTGCTATTTGGGAGTAGAATAAATCTTCCGAGACAGTAGACAAGAGAAGGTCATATTTGAGAGATGCGCGTAGGCCGATTGTCTTTCCGACAAGCGAATGATACAGCAGATTAATCATTCGTTTTGACCAGAAACCTAGTCTCTAGTTTTAATGAATGAGTTTTTTAATTAATACAATCACGAGAACTCTCTCGCTTAGCCTAATGGCTGTTCGATGGGTTTCGCAAGTAGAAATGTGCTTTATTTCACCAAATCAGCTCGTATTTGACATCGGTTTGGTAAATCTATACATATAAATAAAAGAGAGTGTCTGTCTGTCTGTGTGTCTGTCTGTCTGTGTGTCTGTCTGTGTGTTCGCGATGCACGGCCAAAGTTCTCGATGGATCTGCTTCAAATTTGGTGGGCTTATTCAGGTAGACCCGGGACAGGACACAACCTGGTCGATGAGATATTTCAACACGTGCTCTCAGCGCGCAGCGCTGAACCGATTTTGGTTCCACCTCAGCTATTTTGGTTCCCCCTCAGCTACCCGGGCCCCCATACCGACACACCAACGCCAAAGTTCTCGGTGAATCTTTTTCAAATTTGGACACCGTATTCAGCTACACCCCGGACACAATATCATCGATGAGATATTTCAACACGTGCTCTCAGCGCTGAACCGATTTTGGTTTTTGTGTTCATTTCACCATTATAAGTAACTCTTCCTTATCTTCTCATCTTCTCCAGGTTTTCAGCGTTTACCTCCCTTCCTTCGTATGGTGCACTATAGTATGAGTGGGGCATCTTCGGATATTCCCGGCGTTCTGTTACTATTTTTAGAAGGTCACCGCAGTGTCCAGAACGTAAATTGGACCCGTAAATTATCCTCACTGTAAAAGTGCAAAGGTCGAATCAATTTATAGCCACGCGAAAAATACACTGTCATCTATCTCTCTATATATACGGCTTCTCTGTGTTTGTGTGTGTGTGTGTGTGTGTCTCTCTCTCTCTCTATGTGGGCAACACCTGGGGATTGTTCAGTTCTGTTTGTGATGTGGTCTATCGGCTTTTGTGTATTTGTATGTACTGGCCTTCCTTTGAGAAGCCATAACAGTTCAAAAGGGCTTAGAGATAAGCTCTAAATTGCTCAATCCTGTTTGAGTGGAGTTCGCCTCCAAAGGTGATTAACACGGTTACATTCGTCGACAAGGATGGGACTCGATATGGTCAGGAATGGCATTATGGCCACTGAATCATTTTCGTGCTGTTCCCATTCCACAAATCTGGGAGGGACCTAAGCTTGGCGGGTCCATTGTTCGGACCCGGCAAAGCCGGCGTACGGCTCTAAGTATTTCATCCCGGCGAAGCCGGCTACCCGGCGAAGCGGGTATTCCTCTAGTATATATATATATTTTCTAATCCTACCGCGAACTGGATAGCAGACGCGGCACGACTGTTGCACCACACTTTGAAGTAATCCCACACTTTGAAGTAAATTACTTCAAAGTGTGGGGATGTGCCCCACACTTTGAAGTAAACCCATTTTTTACTTCAAACTGTGGGGGGATCTTCCCACACTTTGAAGTAAACTCAGTTTTTACTTCAAAGTGTGGGGGGATCTTCCCACACTTTGAAGTAACTTACTTCAAAGCGTGGGACTTTTGCATCGCCTGTTTGAGCCTGATGATTTTGTCAAAAAAATGGCAAAGTCTTTTGGATGAGTGAACAGAAAAAGTGAGCGAGCCAAGAAACATAGTGATGTTTGTTATCAGGCTTTAAGCAATGTCCCATTGTTGAGTGTGACGAAAACTCGTGGTGACGATTATAAAACATGTTGGGTCACGCATGGTCCAACCTTACATGGTCCAACCTTACATGGTCCAACCTTACATGGTCCGACCTTACATGGTCCATCTTACATGGTCCAATCTTACATGGACCATGTAAGGTTGGACCAATCTTAGATGGTCCAATCTTACATGGTCCAACCTTACATGTCCAACCTTACATGGTCCAACCTTACATGGTGCAACCTTACATGTAAGATTGGACCATGTAAGATTGGACCATGTAAGGTTGGACCATGTAAGGTTGGACCATGTAAGATTGGACCATGTAAGGTTGGACCATGTAAGATTGGACCATGTAAGGTTGGACCATGTAAGGTTGGACCATGTAAGATTGGACCATGTACGGTCGGACCATGTAAGGTTGGACCATGTAAGATTGGACCATGTAAGATTGGACCATGCGTGACCCAACATGTTTTAAAATCGTCACCACGAGTTTTCGTCACACTCAACAATGGGACATTGCTTAAAGCCTGATAACAAACATCACTATGTTTCTTGGCTCGCTCACTTTTTCTGTTCACTCATCCAAAAGACTTTGCCATTTTTTTGGACAAAATCATCAGGCTCAAACAGGCGATGCAAAAGTCCCACGCTTTGAAGTAAGTTACTTCAAAGTGTGGGAAGATCCCCCCACACTTTGAAGTAAAAACTGAGTTTACTTCAAAGTGTGGGAAGATCCCCCCACACTTTGAAGTAAAAAATGGGTTTACTTCAAAGTGTGGGGCACATCCCCACACTTTGAAGTAATTTACTTCAAAGTGTGGGATTACTTCAAAGTGTGGTGCAACAGTCGTGCCGCGTCTGCTATCCAGTTCGCGGTAGGATTAGAAAAAATATATATATATACCAAACCGATGTCAAATACGAGCTGATTTGGTGAAATAAAGCACATTTCTACTTGCGAAACCCATCGAACAGCCATTAGGCTAAGCGAGAGAGTTCTCGTGATTGTTTTAATTAAAAAACTCATTCATAAAAACTAGAGACTAGGTTTCTGGTCAAAACAAATGATTAATCTGCTGTATCATTCGCTTGTCGGAAAGACAATCGGCCTACGCGCATCTCTCAAATATGACCTTCTCTTGTCTACTGTCTCGGAAGATTTATTCTACTCCCAAATAGCACTTCTTTGCACCTCTTATGACTCCTTCGTCCTCTAGAATCCCGTATCCACACCAAATACGAGCTGATTTGGTGAAATAAAGCACATTTCTACTTGCAAAACCCATCGAACAGCCATTTCCGGTGCTCGATCGCGGACATTTTCAGCTTTGAAGGCTATTTACGGGCAAATATCAATCGCTCCCTGACTTTTTATGCATCGAGAAACAAATTTAGTCATCGATGAATCAGTAGCTTACCTTAAATCCCGACATAAATCAAACAATACCTAGAAAACAGACAAAACTTGCCTTCACACGTGTCATGAGCGGCCTTCGGCTTCTGTTCGGCCTTTGACAGGTTATCCCCCGTGATGTTACTCATTTTGATCAGCTCGTTTACGTATATTTTTTGCATTCAGATCAATTAGAATGATTGGAATCAAAGCAGGAATAACTTCGGCATGCAAATGCATTTATTTGGCGAAATCAGTACAGCAGTAAGCTAGATTTTTTCCCTTCAGTTTGTTTGCGTGACTGAATTTTGTCTTCAAGAATGTACCACTTGCTTGATTTTGATTGTTTGTTCAGCTCATTGGCACGAAATGCATCTTGCAAAATATCAATTTGTTGAATGAAAACGGAATAAGTGACGTTCTAACATTTATCTGCTTGCAAAAACAATCGCAAGGATAGATCTATCTGCTTCATTGACAGACAGATTTTCATTGAATTTAAAAAGCATGACTCGGTTTGCAGGCTCTCCGATTAGATCTATCTAGTGTTTGTGTTCTTAGATTTATTGGCCATGTGGGCTGTTTACGATCATAACACAGTGTTTGTTTGTGCTGGTGCAATCTGCAGATCAAAGGGGACTGACCACATGGTGATGCAGTGATCAATGCAACTTGTGTTCACCACTCAATGCCTTCTACCAATCTCAATGGCAAAACGAAAGGTACAGTAACATACTTGTGATTTCACATTATGTAATGTCTCTGGCGATCAACATAGTTTTTAACTCTAGTCTAACTGATCATGCTTATTACTATTAGTATTCAATTACATACGATATATTCTCCGCCCCAGCTCCACCCTCACCCCATAGCACTGCCAATCAGCCTCTACACTACAGTCCAACAACTACACCTCTAAAAGCCCCCCCCCCCCCCCTACCCTCCGTGCAACATATGGTCATAGGGAGTGCTCTAATTGTTCCAGAACATACCCGACCACACTCATACACAGGGTACTGACAAAGGAACTTGTTTTTCAGTCTCCATCAGGGCTGTCACCTAATATATATGCAGACAGGTGTAACGGACGTTTTAGCAGCCACTGTACCACACATGTCATAAGGTAAATATAGGTATGTTAGTATATTTACAAACTGTTCACTCTGTTGGTTTTTCTTGCAGCATTTATTCAGAAACTCTGTAAATTGTGGCAATTACATATGCAGACGTTCAACTTATTATTGAAGAAATAGAATCAAAATTGGTTTATTAAGTATTTGAATTTTGATCATGTGATCAGAGAAACAGTTTCTTGAACAGCTAAGCTACAAGTGAAGTACAAGGACATCAACATAAACAGGTGACTGGAGACTCAGGCATTGTTTTTTTTGTTTTTAAATATGCACAGCAATGTTTACTCAGTACTGGGGGGGGGGGGGGGTGGATTTAAAGTGTTCTTTTGGCTTCCAGAGAGGTGCTACGCCTGTTAAGATGGAAATGAAATAGAATAGTTGATGGTAAGGGTTATCACAAAACAGCAAGGATAATGTTGCATGCCTGTATTTTCAGTTTGAGTTTTAAAAAAATTAAATATATATACTAGTTTTCTGATTAGCTATAATTCACGTGAGAATATTATAAGATGCTACCTTTTTTTAATTTTTTTTTTATAAGATTAGCTCATTGAGTCTGACAGGAACATAATTGAGGAATGCTTATAATTTCTTGGCCAGCTAAAAAAAAAATTAAAACCCTTGAAATGAAGTTTACGCAGGTTAGATGTGAGGATATCTTAATTGGGATAATGCATTTACCAGTAATTACAACGAGAGATTTACTTAGAAAAACTGAAGTCATTCATAAACAATAATTATGATTACAATCACAGAGTAAGGGGAAACATGGCCTTTGGTCTGGAACAGCAGCTGGAATGGTCTACTTGTCAAACCTGCCTGAATGTGCTTTTTTATTTTTGTATACCTAGTGTGAACGACGTTTAGGTATTTGCAGACTAATTATTGTATTGCTGTTGTTTGTTTGTGAGTTATGTTATGGTGTGTCCTAAATTGGTCGGAATTTGTTGTGTAACAGTATGTTCTCATTTGTAATTTGTTTCTCCATGACCCCAGAGGAACAGACTTCATATTAAAACCTTGAGACCCTGAAAATACTTGCATACTAATTTTTTTTTATTGGGGATAGGCAAGCTCTTGAATTCTTCAAGCCTTGAGAAACTTTCCAGTCTGATATACATGTACCAGAAAAAAGTGTGATCCTAACAATACCATGAATACTTAATTCAATATGTGCAGGAGCTACTTCGGCAGACCCATATGGCTAGTATCACAATGCAGGGAAGGTGAGTTCATTGATTTATGTTTTTTCCACCTTTTCTGTGTTTGATGTCAGCCGTGATTACCCAATGAGAACTTCAAAACATGTTGCTGACTTGCGAAAACCCAACCATGACATCTGATGTAGTTGTGTAGCCCATCTAGAGGATAGAACATCTAATTTCGTGATAGCATAGCAATGTTGTGTACCTGACTAAATCTCTGCACATCACAGTGAAGTCTTACTTTATGATCATATGATTCAATACCCCCCCCCCCCCCCCCGACTAAACAACGAAGAGCAGGCACTACACACTCACATAACTACCAACTCCACAATGTCATTTCAGAATCAATCAATCAGGAGAATGAAAGGATTCACCAGTGCTCCGCCACTCGGTTCGATAGCCATCCATTATTGAGGGTTTCTTGGTCGTTTCTGAAGCTAGGGCTTGGAAGCTTCACATACAAATATTCCTAAGAAAAATCTTTGTCCTTGAGTAAGATTCCCAGTGAATGGGGCCGAAAACAACAAAAATGAATACTATTTTTTTTTTAAATCAAAACATTGTTAAATTTGTTATCTTACTCATTGTGAAAGTGTGACCAAATCTGCGACATTGAGGCAAACAAGTTGGGGTGGGCCTTTGACTAAATACTCTGAAACCAGCAGCTGCTTTAAGTAATTGTATGTGTGTTGTCATTATGTACTGCTTGCACTAAATGCATTTTCTTTATCTCCTCAGAATCGAGCCACCCAGAGAAAGACCATTGACATGCAGGGCGCATAGTAAAACATATAGAATTATGGCGTGCAAGTCGGTCGACAGGTGCCAGCCATTATCATCATAACAAGCAATGCAGATCATAGTTCCTTATGTTTTATGTTGTGCACAAGTCCCTAGATCTGCTTTAATTTTAATGTAGAATTTCATTATCAGATAATTTGAAACATTTTGTTTAATTAAATTGTAAATACGTCCAAGTCAATTTGCAGCATTTTTTCTTTATTGTTCTTCTATATACCCTTAAAACTAACACATAGTAAAAACAAGAAATGTTTGTTCAAGGGAGATCATCTAAAGCTTTTTTTTTTAAATCTGTAAAATTGCATAGTGACATCCTCCAAAAATAAAATGTCTTAAGAATAAAGGTATCTACACGGGTTGTCTACCTATTTCTTGATAGCTTTGCTTTTAAGTATAACTTTTTTTCTCAGAATATTTTTTTGGATAAGTTTTATTCAAGGGAGGCAATAAAAAATATTTACAAAAATGTGTCCAATTGTGTGCTTACAAATATTAACATTTCTTGTAGCCCCAAGAAGTGTGTTTTGTCTTGTAACTATTGTGATTTGAGAGCTTTAGCACTGGATGCTTTGCATCCTAGTGTGAATAGCATTGTAAAGCTTGCCTCTTGCTAATTTAGAGCAGTAGAATAGAAAGCAGCCTACTCCACAATCTTCTTTCATATTCTGTGCATACTCCTTGACAAGAGAACCACGAGATTTGTTTTTATTCCGATGTTGCCTTTTCTATTCAATTAAATACTTAAATCCTACGTGCAACACAAACCTTTTTGACTCACATGCGAAGCAAAAGTGAGTCTATGTACTCACCCGAGTCGTCCGTCCGTCCGTCCGTCCGTCCGTCCGTCCGTCCGTCCGTCCGTCCGTCCGGCCGGCCGGCCGGCCGGCCGTCCGGAAAACTTTAACGTTGGATATTTCTTGGACACTATTCAGTCTATCAGTACCAAATTTGGCAAGATGGTGTATGATGACAAGGCCCCAAAAAACATACATAGTATCTTGACCTTGCTTCAAGGTCAAGGTCGCAGGGGCCATAAATGTTGTCTAAAAAACAGCTATTTTTCACATTTTTCCCATTTTCTCTGAAGTTTTTGAGATTCAATACCTCACCTATATATGATATATAGGGCAAAGTAAGCCCCATCTTTTGATACCAGTTTGGTTTACCTTGCTTCAAGGTCAAGGTCACAGGAGCTCTTCAAAGTTGGATTGTATACATATTTTGAAGTGACCTTGACCCTGAACTATGGAAGATAACTGTTTCAAACTTAAAAATTATGTGGGGCACATGTTATGCTTTCATCATGAGACACATTTGGTCACATATGATCAAGGTCAAGGTCACTTTGACCCTTATGAAATGTGACCAAAATAAGGTAGTGAACCACTAAAAGTGACCATATCTCATGGTAGAAAGAGCCAATAAGCACCATTGTACTTCCTATGTCTTGAATTAACAGCTTTGTGTTGCATGACCTTGGATGACCTTGACCTTGGGTCAAGGTCACATGTATTTTGGTAGGAAAAATGTGTAAAGCAGTTCTTAGTGTATGATGTCATTGCTATGTAAAGATCAAGGTCAAGCATGTGAGTCGTATGGGCTTTGCCCTTCTTGTTTGTGTTGGTTTGTTTGTTTATTTTTATATTTTGTAAGTATAGACCGTACTAGAGACCAGTCTTTCACCGCCGTATGATTGATCTGGAAATCTCCGCTAAGCAGTTCAATAACATAATTAGTGCATGGCTAAAGCATTTTTGCTACTCCACTCAAAATATGTCTAACTACGCACTCGTACTCTCTCCCCAACATAACACTTGTTCATGCAAAATTGTTTGCGGATTAGTAAAATTTGCGTGAAATATTGAATTGCGAATTTTTTTTAAATTTTTGTTGTTGAAAATTACGTAATCTTCAAAATAGATGAGTGTTTACTGAAGCGATAAACTATTTATACAAGTTAATAAGAATGGTTTGTAAGATCAAATACAAACCAGCAATACAACTGCTGTCGATAGATTACCCCCCTTGACATTTCTTTCTCTGTCTGTTGGGTCAAACTACGCCAGACATTTCTCTTCTAGTGGCTCCATAGCATGAGATACAGGCTCCGAGGCAGAAACTGCTTCGTTCTGAACTTGAATACATCGGTTCCTCTCAGTTACATAGTCTTTTAATTCCTTCTGTCGTTTCAATGCAACAGGTAATCAAGCCAGTGAGTGTTGCATACTGTATCAAGTTCTGGTGTATTAGCGATCAAAAGGTTTACGAGGTAGTTGCAGAATCGATGTTTGTACGTACCTTTCTGGTCAGTTATCAGGAGATAAAAATTAAAAACAAATGACATGTATGCAACATAAGAGGCTAAAAGGCTAAGAAACTTGATGCCTCATCTGTCTCGGTTGCTAGTCTTCATCGTTCATACTCATAGCATATAGCAATACCATTTGTTGTGTAGAATCAATATGTTATTTTTTTCTGAAATAAAATATTCACGAAGAGGGTTCGATTCTGATCGAGTGAATATATGTGTCAAAAGTTGAATAAAACAATGCGTTTGTCTTTGACTGGTGAGTGGTGAAGTAGAGCTGAAGCTTTTTGTGTTGGATGTAAGCTTAGTTGGTTTTATCACACACACACACACACACACACACACACACACACACACACACACACACACACACACACACACACACAACCCTGATGTTTGTCAAAAATGTTGCATGTTCCTGCTTCACAAATGCCTGCACAAAAGCACACGGATGTACACGTACCTACCTACATACCCGTGCAAACAATCTACCACTGCAACACCACAGCCCCACACATTTATCCAAAAGTTGTCTGAATATCAATACTGGCAATCTTGGTATTGAACGGGGAACTCTACTTTCATGGCGTATGTGGTCTAGGTCTCATTTTATACATATGCTAAACCACCCTTACAAAATAAAAAGCCACACATCGTGTAAGCTAATCGACTAAGCAAAAACAGACACGCGAACAAACAAAAAACGAATACTTTGATTTTCAACAAACTTAATAACAGATTTAGGTAAATAATTATGCCATGCAAGGAACATTTCTATTGAATTCGGTCGATGCTTAGATCTAGAAAAACACCAGCTCACTTTACGGGATTTGAATAGTGCTGTTTCATGAGTTCCAGATCTAGACTGACAAGGTAGTAGAACATTTATTTTTAGCTTGCAAAATTGAACTTGCCCTGCAGTCACCTTAAGTCGAACTGCTTTCTCTGCCACCGGGGCAGCAGTTTGGCGGGGGGAGGGCCATAGAGTCGGCAAACTGGGAGTGGAACTTGACGAAATGTCACCTGGGGCCTAGTACGATAGCTTCTCTCCGGATTGACGTACAAACAGCGTCAGGGCCGCTTCAAACTTACATACGGATTACGATTCCTATCCCCAGTTGATCATGTTGGTAACCACTGGCTATTTGTCATTTGAACGATGCTGTAGTGCGAGCCAGTCAAAATGCCCTTTAGTTGTCAAACCACGTTCTCTTTTTCCGCGCAAACTGTTTTGCGTTCCGGACCGGAACACACTTCGGAGATGATCATTGACTATTTCTGATTGGACAATGATGCCAACGCCCACATGACCCTAGCTACAATGTCAAGGTCGGAAAGTCGTGAATACAAAAAGTAAGGCGATTGAGATTTTTTTTTTTTTTTTTTTACACAAGCCAGAGAAACACCAGTGCTTGTGAGAGCAAAAACGTTTGCCCGTAGGGAAGTGACCTTCCTTATCTTTCGCACCAGAGAGCTGTTTCAAAAGGGGTATTGTGCAAGTTGGCTATTAAACCATTGTAATTCGGAAAATGTTCTAATGGCTGAATAACAATGAGTTCCTTTATACGTTGGATTGGGCAAGCCATATATATATATATATATATATATATTATATATATATATATATATATATATATAATATATATATATAATATATATATATATATATATATATATATATATAAATATATCTAGCATCAATAAACCTAAAAATACACTAAGGTCTTTTTCAAAAACAATAGTCTGTTTTAAAAACTTTCAGCAATTTTCAACCTTATAAATCTATACTATAGATACATCAAAAAGAAATTTTGTGCAATTAAACAGGTAACCTAATGGCAAAATCATTGTGTAAAACTTTCTTTACAACTTTCTTTCACAAAGTGTACGTATTTTTGTTTTTAGCAATATTGTTTTCGTGGTGCAGTACCTGTGTTTAAAAATAATAAAATACACAGCGGACATAATTTCGCTTTATTTGAATGACTTTCCACTTTACAAAGATTGGTTTAGAATTAGAGCGCAGATTTAAACCAATTTGAAAAAAACAGTTGCTTATACCTTCTACCATGCTTGGTACTTTGAACAAACTTTATGATTGTTTTTGAGGCTTTCATTGTTGCAGCCCAATGCTGCTCAGTGCAAATTAACTTTTTTGAAGGCGAAGTGTCTGCACCCAGACACATCCTTACTCTGAGGTCTCAAAGCAAACCCGCAAATTGAGCCACACCTCCCAACGCCATGCAAGATATTGCAGATTTATTGCACGACGATTACGTGGCTGGAGCGGATAGGGCAAGTAGCCTAATAAGTTTACAATTTAAAACGAATGCTCTTTTCATGACAAAAGCAGTAATCATGTGTCAAAACACTGGATCGGCTTTGGAATGCGCTTGTAAATAAAAGTAGACATATGCTTTTGTTTTGTTTTGTGTTTTTTTACAAAAGATGCATGGCATAATGGTATTGCTAATTTATTTCGGCTGTATATTATCGTTGTCGGCTTAATGTATATATATTATCTGTCTGATCTCTCACCTGATTTTGTTAAACCTATTTTTCTTTTATTTTTGTTTGTATGTATGGAAGTGTATATTAACTGTCTGATTTGTTACCTTTTTTTGTTAAAATTATATCTTTGTTTCAAAGCCCTCTGGGCCCAAAACAATAAAATACTTGACTTGACTTGTTGGGCTACATGTCGTCCTTGTCCGATTAAAACCTCGTAACTCGATTTTTTGCGAAATCTACTTTGTTACATCAATACGATTTTTTCTCTATTTTTTGGTTATTGTGGTGAAAGCCTAAGATCGCTGGAAGTCAGTTAAAAATGGGTATAAAAATACCTCGTATATCATTTTGGCAAAAACCGCGAACCAAAATTACACGTAACTTGAGTTACGAGCTTTTTTTTTTTGTTCGCGTGTTTTTCAGTTTTGGCTGATGCAAACCTCGTATGGCGACTTACAAGTTTTCTAATATCTAAACACGGCGGTAAATGAACTGTTCCGTTAGATACGAGGTTACGGTAACATGTCCGTACGCCCAGAGTTTAGGTAAAATTAAATATTAGAGTCATTAATGAAGCTAGAAGTGCCCACATTACGTATTGTGTAGTAAAATGACACTCTACGACATTCAGTTAGTGTTCAAATGATTTTTTTGTTAGTATTTTCCTTTGCTAAGTATAAAAAGCATAACTACAAAGAGAGACTAAGCAGTTAAAGTATTCTGAAATATCTCTTAAACTATGTAACAGTTCAGTCCTGAACTTCTGATCTTATTTGTTAGTGAAGATGTACAGGTATGCATATGTCACGTACTAAGTGTGTTGTGTTATAGTGTCTGAATGCAGTCCGTCATGTCTGGCAGTGGGTCCTTCACACCTGGAAGCCAATTCTCTTCGCTTGAAGATGTTAGGTTGGATGTGCTGTGTGTGTGCCTGAACAAAAGTTCTATACCATGGATTTCGAAACGGAACTTATCATAGATGACATCACTGTTCGTATGGACTCTGATTGTGTTTCGTGGTTGTACTGTGTCCATTATAAGGTCAGTTTCATGTGGACTGCATGACCCAACAAACGTAAAGCATGACAAAAAACTGTATCTGCTCGACTTGTTTGCATTAGGAGTCATGTTTGCTCTGTTGGTGCAAGCTCCGCATGAGCGAGCAGGAGTCAATTGATGGTGCAGATTTCGCTTGGAAACAAAAATCACTATCTTCCAGGAGTAATGGAAGTAGTGAAGCAAACCAAACATTGTGATTCACCAACCCCAAATCTATGAATGCAACGTTTGCTTGAATCCAAGTACGGAAACATCCCATAGCATGCGTACCAGGGCACATTCAACGCAAAGACGAAGCTTGCAAATAACAGAACATTGACAAGAGGGTTGCTAAAGAGAATGGT
>NW_027128436.1:2500-11245 GCF_037325665.1 Littorina saxatilis
TCTCTTAACTATGTAACACCAATAGCAATATAATTATGGTAACAATACTGCCAACAACGAGCAGCCCCAAACGACGAAACACAACAACAAAACAACCATGACACAACAACAAAACAACCATGACACCAACCAACCAACTCAACAACCTCCCGATGTGACGAGATGTCATGTAATTCTGGACGTCACATGGGGTGGTTTTAGTGGACACCGAAAGACTGAAGCCAAAGCTCAAGTTTCACTGTCACCATGATAATGTAACTCCCACACTAACTAGTCACCATGATAATGTAACTCCCACACTAACTAGTCACCATGATAATGTAACTCCCACACTAACTAGTCGCCATGATAATGTAACTCCCACACTAACTAGTCGCCATGATAATGTAACTCCCACACTAACTAGTCACCATGATAATGTAACTCCCACACTAACTAGTCGCCATGATAATGTAACTCCCACACTAACTAGTCACCATGATAATGTAACTCCCACACTAACTAGTCGCCATGATAATGTAACTCCAACACTAACTAGTCATCATGATAATGTAACACCCACACTAACTAGTCATCATGATAATGTAACTCCCACACTAACTAGTCGCCATCAATGGATGCATTCCGGAAATAACACTGTAGGGTTTGTATTGGTCATAAAAGAATGCTTTTCCTCAGAAACATCGAGGCAAGCTACACGTGACATTGTTGGCCAATCACTAGCAAGCGGTGAGTCGTCAAGCGTGGTCGCTGGGAGGTCAGTCGCTGGGAGGTCAGTCGTCAAACGTGGTTGCTGGGAGGTGAGTCGTCAAACGTGGTCGCTGGGAGGTCAGTCGCTGGGAGGTGAGTCGTCAAACGTGGTCGCTGGGAGGTGAGTCGTCAAGCGTGGTCGCTGGGAGGTCAGTCGCTGGGAGGTCAGTCGTCAAATGTGGTCGCTGGGAGGTGAGTCATCAAACGTGGTCGCTGGGAGGTCAGTCGCTGGGAGGTCAGTCGTCAAGCGTGGTCGCTGGGAGGTCAGTCGTCAAGCGTGGTCGCTGGGAGGTCAGTCGTCACACGAGGTCGCTGGGAGGTCAGTCGCTGGGAGGTCAGTCGCTGGGAGGTCAGTCGTCAAACTTGGTCACTGGGAGGTCAGTCGCTGGGAGGTCAGTCGTCAAATGTTGTCGCTGGGAGGTCAGTCGTCAAGCGTGGTCGCTGGGAGGTCAGTCGTCAAACGTGGTCGCTTGGAGGTCAGTCGTCAAGCGTGGTCGCTGGGAGGTCAGTCGTCAAGCGTGGTCGCTGGGAGGTCAGTCGCTGGGAGGTCAGTCACCAAACGTGGTCGCTGGGAGGTCAGTTGTCAAGCGTTGTCGCTGGGAGGTCAGTCGTCAAGCGTTGTCGCTGGGAGGTCAGTCGTCAAGCGTGGTCGCTGGGAGGTCAGTCGTCAAGTGTGGTCACTGGGAGGTCAGTTGTCAAGCATGGTCGCTGGGAGGTCAGTCGTCAAACGTGGTCGCTGGGAGGTCAGTCATCAAACGTGGTCGCTGGGAGGTCAGTCGTCAAGCGTGGTTACTGGGAGGTCAGTCGTCAAGCGTGGTCGCTGGGAGGTCAGTCGTCAAACGTGGTCGCTGGGAGGTCAGTCGTCAAACGTGGTCGCTGGGAGGTCAGTCGTCAAACGTGGTCGCTGGGAGGTCAGTCGCTGGAAGGTCAGATCAGTCGCTGGGAGGTCAGTCGTCAAGCGTGGTCGCTGGGAGGTCAGTCGTCAAGCGTGGTCGCTGGGAGGTCAGTCGTCAAACGTGGTCGCTGGGAGGTCAGTCGCTGGGAGGTCAGTCGCTGGGAGGTCCGTCGCTGGGAGGTCCGTCGCTGGGAGGTCTGTCGTTGGGAGGTCAGTCGCTGGGAGGTCAGTCGCTGGGAGGTCAGTCGCTGGGAGGTCAGTCGTTGGCGTGAGTTCACTGGCACAGATCACCGACCGCGCGGAGACATGCTGCTCCCCGGTGATTGGCCAACAATATCACGTGAAGATTGTCTCAGCTAGTGTTGCCAAGGAGAAGCAACTCTCCCACAAGCCATAAACATCTAACAGAGTTGTTTTGGAACATCGTCTGTTGACCAAACTATCCACCAACCACAAAGCAACGACAGAAACGAACAAACAAACAAACAAACAAACCAAGTGAAAGATCAAGTACTCACAGAACTCGTGTTGTTGCTTGGTGTATAATAAACAAACAAACAAACAAACAAACAAACCACCAAACCAAGTGAAAGATCAAGTACTCACAGAACTCGTGTTGTTGCTTGGTGTATAATAAACAAACAAACAAACCGCCAAACCAAGTGAAAGATCAAGTACTCACAGAACTCGTGTTGTTGCTTGGTATATCCCTCGCCATCCGACCCCTTGCCGCCCTTGTCGTCGCTGTGCTTGCTGTGCTTGGGTCCGAACAGCTTGTGTATAATCTCCGCCATGATAGCGTGCCCGGTGGTGCCCTGCCCTCTGGTGCCCCGCCCTGATGCCCGATGCCCCTCCCACCGTCTGTCTCCAGGGCCTGGCGCCGCCCTTCCGTTACTCCGTCACACTCTGAAACACAGACAGCCATCAGATCAGTGTTGTACCAACACACATAGAACAACAGGACAGCTGGACCTGGCTTCAAAACATATATTGTTCAAATTGTCTTGGCCACAAAACATATATTGTTCAAATTGTCTTGGCCACAAAACATATATTGTTCAAATTGTCTTGGCCACAAAACATATGTTGTTCACATTGTCTTGGCCACAAAACATATATTGTTCAAATTGTCTTGGCCACAAAACATATATTGTTCAAATTGTCTTGGCCACAAAACATATACTGTTCAAATTGTCTTGGCCACAAAACATATATTGTTCAAATTGTCTTGGCCACAAAACATATATTGTTCAAATTGTCTTGGCCACAAAACATATATTGTTCAAATTGTCTTGGCCACAAAACATATATTGTTCAAATTGTCTTGGCCACAAAACATATATTGTTCAAATTGTCTTGGCCACAAAACATATATTGTTCAAATTGTCTTGGCCACAAAACATATATTGTTCAAATTGTCTTGGCCACAAAACATATATTGTTCAAACTTTTGTTTGTTTGTTTGTTTGCTTAACGCCCAGCCGACCACGAAGGGCCATATCAGGGCGGTGCTGCTTTGACATATAACGTGCGCCACACACAAGACAGAAGTCGCAGCACAGGCTTCATGTCTCACCCAGTCACATTATTCTGACACCGGACCAACCAGTCCCAGCACTGACCCCATAATGCCAGACGCCAGGCGGAGCAGCCACTAGATTGCCAATTTTAAAGTCTCAGATATCCCACGACCTCCCGATCACGGGGGGGGGGCCTTACCACTAGGCCAACCGTGCCGGTTTGTTCAAACTGTCTTGGCCACAAAACATATATTGTTCAAATTGTCTTGGCCACAAAACATATATTGTTCAAATTGTCTTGGCCACAAAACATATATTGTTCAAATTGTCTTGGCCACAAAACATATATTGTTCAAATTGTCTTGGCCACAAAACATATATTGTTCAAATTGTCTTGGCCACAAAACATATATTGTTCAAATTGTCTTGGCCACAAAACGTTGTTGTCTTGGAAGACATCCTACGGGTCACAGCTATCGGACACTGGGGTCAGAGCTATCGGGCACCGGGGTCACAGCTATCGGACACTGGGGTCAGAGCTATCGGACACTGGGGTCAGAGCTATTGGACACTGGGGTCAGAACAGTGCGTCAGATCAAGAGAGTTTGCGTCAGATCAAGAGAGTTTGCGTCAGATCAAGAGAGTTTGCGTCAGATCAAGGGAGTTGGCGTCAGATCAAGAGAGTTTGCGTCAGATCAAGAGTTTGTGTAAAAGACCGAAGACCAAGGCCTGGGAACAACAGTGCATTGTGTTAAAGAGATACTACTAATCTGATCGTGTTGGGTGTGTTTCTGGCGAATTTGCGTATCTGATGAATCTGGGGAATAAAATGAGCCATAATCTAGACGGTGGGAAATAAAATGAGCCTAGACGCAAACGGCACGATTTGCCCGAAAACGCACCATCAGTATTGTACTTAATTAAATTAAAGTTGGTGAATGAGATTAAGCGTCTCACTCAGTATGGTTCTTAATTAAATTAAAGTTGGTGAATGAGATTAAGCGCCTCACTCAGTATGGTACTTAATTAAATTAAAGTTGGTGAGTACTTAATTAAATTAAAGTTGGTGAATGAGATTAAGCGCCTCACTCAGTATGGTACTTAATTAAATTAAAGTTGGCGAATTAGATTAAGCGCCTCACTCAGTATGGTACTTAATAAAATTAAAGTTGGTGAATGAGATTAAGCGCCTCACTCAGTATGGTACTTAATTAAATTAAAGTTGGTGAATGAGATTAAGCGCCTCACTCAGTATGGTACTTAATTAAATTAAAGTTGGTGAATGAGATTAAGCGCCTCACTCAGTATGGTACTTAATTAAATTAAAGTTGGTGAATGAGATTAAGCGCCTCACTCAGTATGGTACTTAATTAAATTAAAGTTGGCGAATTAGATTAAGCGCCTCACTCAGTATGGTACTTAATAAAATTAAAGTTGGTGAATGAGATTAAGCGCCTCACTCAGTATGGTACTTAATTAAATTAAAGTTGGTGAATGAGATTAAGCGCCTCCCTCAGTATGGTACTTAATTAAATTAAAGTTGGTGAATGAGATTAAGCGCCTCACTCAGTATGGTACTTAATTAAATTAAAGTTGGTGAATGAGATTAAGCGCCTCACTCAGTATGGTACTTAATTAAATTAAAGTTGGTGAATGAGATTAAGCGCCTCACTCAGTATGGTACTTAATTAAATTAAAGTTGGTGAATGAGATTAAGCGCCTCACTCAGTATGGTACTTAATTAAATTAAAGTTGGTGAATGAGATTAAGCGCCTCACTCAGTATGGTACTTAATTAAATTAAAGTTGGTGAATGAGATTAAGCGCCTCACTCAGTATGGTACTTAATTAAATTAAAGTTGGTGAGTACTTAATTAAATTAAAGTTGGTGAATGAGATTAAGCGCCTCACTCAGTATGGTACTTAATTAAATTAAAGTTGGTGAATGAGATTAAGCGCCTCACTCAGTATGGTACTTAATTAAATTAAAGTTGGTGAATGAGATTAAGCGCCTCACTCAGTATGGTACTTAATTAAATTAAAGTTGGTGAATGAGATTAAGCGCCTCACTCAGTATGGTACTTAATTAAATTAAAGTTGGTGAATGAGATTAAGCGCCTCCCTCCGGTGCAGGAGACAAAAGCAGTGCCGCAGAGGTGCCATCCGTCGGTAGAATAGATATCTCCCTCTATGGCGCGGCATCCTAGTAACTTTATCAAGTACACAAACAAGGGAGGTAACTCAAGGGAAGTTATCCAACCCAATGCCAAAAAAGAGCTCTTTTTTCACTTATTTTACGAAGTTTAATTCAGCTTTTTAAACACTTTCTGCTGCAAAGTGAAGGCAGTCTCCTGCGCGGTAGCATTATTTGTAACGCAGAATCTTATGGTTTAACTTTGGAAGCGATCTTATATAACGCCTTATTTATCTAAGATATCATCCCTTCAAATAGCTCCCCATTCAAATGCTTGTTTGTTCTCTCAGGTGCAATGAGATATGGTTATCACTTACTCTACCACACTGTATGTTTGTTTGTTCTCCCAGGTGCAATGAGATATGGTTATCACTTACTCTACCACACTGTATGCATTGTTTCTCACATCATTCCCATTTTTTATGCAAAAATGATTCGAACACTAGATTCGAAATTCTAAGGGAGGGCAAACACCTTAAGACGCCGCATTTGTCGAAAGAGAGAGAGAGAGAGAGAGAGAGAGAGAGAGAGAGAGAGAGAGAGAGAGAGAGAGAGAGAGAGAGAGAGAGAGAGAGAGAGAGAGAGAGAGAGAGAGAGAGAGAGAGAGAGAGAGAGAGAGAGAGAGAGAGAGAGAGAGAGAGAGAGAGAGAGAGAGAGAGAGAGAGAGAGAGAGAGAGAGAGAGAGAGAGAGAGAGAGAGAGAGAGAGAGAGAGAGAGAGAGAGAGAGAGAGAGAGAGAGAGAGAGAGAGAGAGAGAGAGAGAGAGAGAGAGAGAGAGAGAGAGAGAGAGAGAGAGAGAGAGAGAGAGAGAGAGAGAGAGAGAGAGAGAGAGAGAGAGAGAGAGAGAGAGAGAGAGAGAGAGAGAGAGAGAGAGAGAGAGAGAGAGAGAGAGACAGAGAGAGAGAGATAGAGAGAGAGAGAGAGAGAGAGAGAGAGAGAGAGAGAGAGAGAGAGAGAGAGAGAGAGAGAGAGAGAGAGAGAGTCGGATGGTTTATTCACATAGGCCATTGCCCCTAGTGAAGGGGTGTGAACAAAAGCAAAAACATTGAATCATTTTTACATTCAGTAGACTCAAAACAGTGCATATTTTTCTCAAAAGTGGATAACAGATACATCAATGCAGACATCTACTTACAAAATTACGATAACAGTGTTTCTCGTATCTTAAATGCTTTATACAAATATTTTTCTTTTTTTTTTCATTACTTTATTGTCCCATCAAATATAAACATAAATCACGTACAGTTTTTTCATGTGTTGAAGCTAAAAGAAGGCTGAGTCGAAAAACACTTGGTTGCCTGTAATATTTCAGTGGGATGAATTTTTCTCTCAATTTATGGAAGTATGGACAGACAAGAACAAAATGGACTTCATTTTCCAGTTTATCTTTACAAAAGGGACACATGTAATTATTAACATCATAAACTTTTTTGTAACGATGAGTGTGAACGGCAATTTCAGAGATCCCTAACCTAAGCCTTATCATCATGAATCTTAAATGTCTGTCAATATTGAACAAAAGGTAAGGTTTGATCTCAGGAACAGTACAAAATGTTCTATACAGAGAAAATCTTTCATTATTTTGAATATGAAACTCCCAGTCTTGCCATCTGCATGCAATTAATCTATCTTTCAAAACATACAAAAACTTGTTTTCGTCAACAACACCTTGATTCAACCACACAAAACCATATCCTAACTGATACAATTTACAACGCACATTTGACGCCCAATTCGATTTACCATTCTCATCCATCCTGTACAGCATTTTATATGATTTATGAGGCAATCTATGCTCAGACATTCTCAACAATTTCAACCAATATTTAATACATTTCAATATTGAATTTACGTACAAAGGGTATCTGTTAGTTTCTCCATATACCAAATCGTTTGGTGTACGCATTTCTAAACCCAGAAACTTTTTCAATGCAAATAAATGAACCTTTTCACATTCTATGGCTGCTTTATCTAAGCCCCATAACTCTGCACCATATTGTGCAATAGGTTGCACTTGTGCATCAAATAGCTTTAGATAAACATCCAAACTAGTATTATTAATCATGTATAACTTATGTGAAATCGACAACAAAGCTTGCTTAGCTCTACTTGCAAGGTCTAAGCAGGCAGCCGTAAAACTAAGCCTGGTCGAAAAAAGTATTCCCAAATACTTATATATATGCATTCACTACAGGTAGAACATTCCCTTCATAAATCCATCTTTCTCTGGCAGCCAAATATATAGCCCCCCTTCCTAAAAACCACAATATTACTTTTACTCTTATTTACTTTCAACTGGAGAGAACGAGCTGCCTTGTCCAGATTATCTAATTGGTTTTTTAAACCAACCACAGTTTCTGACAGCAATATCAAATCGTCAGCAAACAAAAGTAGAAACAACTCAAAATAATCTATCGTAAAAATGGCACCATGTTTTCCAATTTCAATAATCTGAATTGCTAATTCATTAATATACAATGAAAATAAAACAGGACTACACACATCTCCCTGCTTCACCCCAAATGTGCATTTTATACATTCAGTCAACTTAACTCCACATCTCACTCTCACCTTTACTGACTCATACATACTCTTTATACATTTGAGAAGTTTTCCCGTCACTCCATTTTTTAACAAAATGGGCCAAAGCAGGTTTCTATTTATAGAATCAAAAGCCTTTTCAAAGTCTATGAAAGCGACATACAGTTTACGGTTAAGGGCAAATTGTTTCTGTACGAAAGCTAACAAAGTAAACATGTGATCAGTGGTAGTATAACACCTCTTAAATCCAGCCTGGTATTCACCAGTAATATTATGTAACTCCACCCATTCCTGTAATCTGTCATTAATTATAGAACCAAAAACTTTTACTACTGACATTACAAATAGAAATACCGCGATAATTATTTGGATCATTAGAGAGAGAGAGAGAGAGAGAGAGAGAGAGAGAGAGAGAGAGAGAGAGAGAGAGAGAGAGAGAGAGAGAGAGAGAGAGAGAGAGAGAGAGAGAGAGAGAGAAAGAGAGAGAGAGAGAGAGAGAAGACAAGACAAGACAAGACAAGACAAGACAAGACAAAATCTTTATTATCGAGGGTAATAGATAAGCAAGAATATTGCATTTTTACATCCAGCCCTCGCCCTAATATAGGGTCAACAAGAACAGAAAACAATATAATCAAAGAACTATCACATCAAACTTAATACATTATAACTGTTATACAGATACAAATAAATTGTCATACTGCATTTTAAGTACAATTTCCAATGATAAAAAGTGTCAATTTTTAACATAACTTAATTTAGATCTGCATATTATTATAATTTTGTTTAACATGCACATACATTTTAAATGAATTGATGAACCATTCAGCACATGTTTAGTTGCATT
>NW_027128437.1:0-5000 GCF_037325665.1 Littorina saxatilis
TTTTACCCCGCCATTAAGGCAGCCATACGCCGCTTTCGGAGGAAGCATGCTGGGTATGTTCGTGTTTCTATAACCCACCGAACTCTGACATGGATTACAGGATCTTTTCTGCGCGCACTTGGTCTTGTGCTTGCGTGTACACACGAAGGGGGATAAGCCACTAGCATCTTTCTTTATTTGGTGTTTAACGTCGTTTTCAACCGTTCAAGGTTATATCGCGACAGGGAAAGGGGGGAGATGGGATAGAGCCACTTGTTAATTGTTTCTTGTTCACAAAAGCACTAATCAAAAAATTGCTCCAGGGGCTTGCAACGTAGTACAATATATGACCTTACTGGGAGAATGCAAGTTTCCAGTACAAAGGACTTAACATTTCTTACATACTGCCTGACTAAAATCTTTACAAACATTGACTATATTCTATACAAGAAACACTTAACAAGGGTAAAAGGAGAAACAGAATCCGTTAGTCGCCTCTTACGACATGCTGGGGAGCATCGGGTAAATTCTTCCCCCTAACCCGCGGGGGGGCCACTAGCATGTCAGCACATAAGTTGACCTGGGAGATCGGAAAAATCTCCACACTTAACCCACCAGGCGGCCGCGGCCGGCATTCGAACCCTCGACCTTCCGATTAAGAGGCCGACGTCTTACCACCCCGCCACAGCTGTTCTTGTTGTTGGAATTCTGGGAAGAGGAAGAATGTGTCTATCCGCTGCGAGGTGTAACAACAGCAGACCACACTCGTTATTTCGTGGAGCCACTCTTTTAAGATAACCCCCCCCCCCCCCCATGTAAGCTTTTATCCCTACTAACAATGAGCGTTTTCACATTGCGTTTCCACTGCTAGTTCATGTACCCAATTTTAGCACTCACTCCTTTTTCAGACCTGATTTTCTCAGATTTGGGTCTTAAAATGGGGGTTCCCCAAAACAGTTTTCAATTTATCGTCTGGTCAGCAACGATGAGAAAACTGTCTCGCTTTGCAAACAACGAAATGAAAAGCAAAGAAGTGGGATATGTGAGAAACGGTAAGAGAACGTTGGTTTCCATGGCAGCGTAATGAAAGACACTCTGCCCAATGGCTTCAACATTTTCTTTTAGTGAGTAGAGAAGCATCCGTTTCCCAGGCAACATTGCAAGGAAATCGTCGCTCAGTGCTTTGACCAGTGTTCTCGCCAGGGTAATGTAAAGCATCGGGATCACAGGGCCGGACCAAATGAGTTGTAAAGGGGGGGTTCCTCCTTTTTTGGGGGGGGCAAATCAGCGAAGTGGCGAAGCCACAAGCGCGCGCCTGCTTTCTCCCCCGGAAAATTTTTGAAAAACGGTTAAAATCTGTGCAATCTGGTGCATTCTGGGCCTTGTTTTGAGGGTTTCACATTGAATAAAATTTGTTAGAGACACACACAAAATTTATTTAAAAAAACAAAAAAAACACTCAAAGCAAGGTACATGCTTTTTCCAGGGGTGGGGTTCCGGAACCCCTGGAACCCCCCCCTGGGTCCGGCCCTGGGTTCCGAGGTAGCATAATGACAACATTTTTGCATGAAGGTCTGGCCAGTTTCGTTGCCGAGGTTTGTGAAATCACTTTGCTAGACGGAGAAATGAAAGGACCTCCGCGGTGTGGCTTAACTATTGTCTTCGCATGCGTAGGCAGAGATAGGATGCCCAGAAGGCCTAATTAAAGAAACAGTTTTCTTCATATGCGTAGACAAAGATAGGATCGCCAGCAGGCATAATGAAAGACACTATACGCACGATCGCTTGAATATTTCTTTACATGCGTAGACAAAGATTGGTTATCCAGAAAGCGTACTGAAAGAAAGTACACGCATCATCTCTTGACTTTTGTCTTCGCATGAGTAGACAGATATCGGTTTTTCAGAGGGCATTATCAGAGAATTAATGGCTTGGCTCATTGTCTGATTTAAGAAACGATGGATTGACGACGTTTTCTTTGCACGCGTAGACAAAGATTGGTTATCCAGAAAGCATACTGAAAGAAAGTACACGCACCATCTCTTGATGGGTTGGAAGAGATAGGTTGTCTATAAGAAACGATGGCTTGAATAAGTTGGGTTTTTTTGCACGCGGAGGCAAAGATTGGTTTCCCAGGAGGCATAATGAAAAAACCTCCGCACTATGGCTGGACCGGTTTGTTCGCCTGGTCAGCCGAGATAAATAAGGTGTCCTCGGCTTGCGGGACTTGGCCTGACAGCGAGGGTGGCTACTAATTGGACGTGACCACAAGATGGATGCCCTCAGGACAGCAAGGAACAGTGGCGGACAGAGCGAGGTGGGGGGCAGTTGAGTGCTGTTCACATAGCAGACCTTCAACCAACTTTCCCCCAACTTTCAAGCGATTTTTAGTCAAATCTAAAGCGCTGCCCGTGTGAACAGCACAAACGCTCACACTAGTTTTAAGCGGCGATTATTGGCAGACTTGAAGGCTAGTTCACCTATCGGAGCTACCTCCTAATTCGGGAAGAGCAGTTTGGCTAGAGCTAACCGATCACTAAGCGCGACCAGAAAAGTCTGCGCAAAATCTGCGCCAAGTCACGGGCGAGTCGAGCAGCGCTCAACTGAGTTTTTGAGTCGCGGCTAAATCTGTCCTAAATCTGTCCTAAATCTGTCCTAAATCTGTCCTAAATCTGTCCTAAATCGTCGAGGCCTTTCGCACGGCAGACTTTGCGCCGACTTGGCCTCAACAACTCGGGAGCGATTTCGATTCGACAAATGTTGGGGAAAAGTGGGTTAAAAGTCTGCCATGTGAACGGCACTTTAGAGGTTGATGTGGAGCACGCCCGCACTCAAGTCACCTGAACGCCTCGTGAAAAGCTCGCCTCATTGTCTCAAGTCTGGTCATGGTGACTGACTGTGACAAGTTGATTTGTACGTCCTCTTTGGACTTATTGGCAATAGTTGGGACATGTAGAGTAAGTATGCTATTTGAGTGGACAAAACATTAGACAGAAATGCAAAACAAGTCGCGTAAGGCGAAAATACAATATTTAGTCAAGTAGCTGCCATTTTTCAGCAAGACCGTATACTCGTAGCATCGTCAGTCCACCGCTCATGGCAAAGGCAGTGAAATTGACAAGAAGAGCGGGGTAGTAGTTGCGCTAAGAAAGATAGCACGCTTTTCTGTACCTCTCTTTGTTTTAACTTTCTGAGCGTGTTTTTAATCCAAACATATCATATCTATATGTTTTTGGAATCAGGAACCGACAAGAAATAAGATGAAAGTGTTTTTAAATTGATTTGGAAAATTTAATTTTGATAATAATTTTTATATATTTAATTTTCAGAGCTTGTTTTTAATCCGAATATAACATATTTATATGTTTTTGGAATCAGCAAATGATGGAGAATAAGATAAACGTAAATTTGGATCGTTTTATAAATTTTTATTTTTTTTTACAATTTTCCGATTTTTAATGACCAAAGTCATTAATTAATTTTTAAGCCACCAAGCTGAAATGCAATACGGAAGTCCGGGCTTTGTCGAAGATTACTTGACCAAAATTTCAACCAATTTGGTTGAAAAATGAGGGCGTGACAGTGCCGCCTCAACTTTCACGAAAAGCCGGATATGACGTCATCAAAGACATTTATCAAAAAAATGAAAAAAACGTATGGGGATTTCATACCCAGGAACTCTCATGTCAAATTTAATAAAGATCGGTCCAGTAGTTTAGTCTGAATCGCTCTACACACACACACAGACACACACACACACGCACACACACACGCACATACACCACGACCCTCGTCTCGATGCCCCCTCTATGTCAAAACATTTAGTCAAAACTTGACTAAATGTAACAAGTCGCGTAAGGCGAAAATACAACATTTTGTCAAGCTGTCGAACTCACAGAATGAAACTGAACGTACTGCATTTTTTTCACCAAGACCGTATACTCGTCAGTCCACCGCTGGTGTCAAAGGCATTGAAATTGACAAACCAGAATAGTGCGGTAGTGGTTGCGCTGAGCAGCATAGCACACTTTTTACATTTAGTCAAGTGTTGACTAAATGTTTTAACGTAGAGGGGGGAATCGAGACGAGGGTCGTGGTGTATGTGTGTGTCTCTGTGTGTATGTAGAGCGATTCAGAGAAAACTACTGGATCGATCTTCATGAAACTTGACATGAGAGATCCTGAGTATGGTACCTCCAGACGATTGTTTCATTTTTATGATAAATGTCTTTGATGACGTCATATCCGGCTTTTCGTGAAAGTTGAGGCGGCACTGTCACGCTCTCATTTTTCAACCAAATTGGTTGACATTTTGGTCAAGTAATCTTCGACAAAGCCCGGACTTTGGTATGGCATTTAAGCTTGAAAGGCTTAAAATTTAATCAATGTGTTTGCTCATTAAAGTTGTCATTAAACTCGCAAACAGATTTAAAATTGATTGCATCGTATTCTTCATCACATTCTGAATCTAAAAATATATACATATGTCATGTTTACTCTTAAAATGTGATCAAATATAACATATTTATATGTTTTTGGAATCAGAAAATGATGAAGCATAAGATGAAATTGTTTTTGGATCGTTTTATAAAAAAAAATGTAATTACAATTTTCAGATTTTTAATGACCAAACTCATCAATTTATGTTTAAGCCTCAATGCTGAAATGCAATACCAAAGTCCGGGCTTTGCCGAAGATTACTTGACCAAAATTCAACCAAATTGGTTGAAAAATGAGAGCGCGACAGTGCCGCCTCAACTTTCACAAACAGCCGGAAATGATGTCATCAAATATATTTATCAAAAAAATGAAAAAAACGGTTGGAGATATCATACTCAGGAACTCTCATGTTAAGTTTCATGAAGATCGGTCCAGTAGTTTCTCGGAATCGCGTTATACACACACACACACACACACACACACACACACACACACACACACACACACACACACACACACACACACACACACACACACACACACTCACACCACACCCTCGTCTCGATTCCCCGTCTATGTTA
>NW_027128438.1:0-1539 GCF_037325665.1 Littorina saxatilis
ACAGACGCACATACACCACACCCTCGTCTCGATTCCCCCCTCTACGTTAAAACATTTAGCCAAAACTTGACTAAATGTAAAAAGGGACACGATGCATGATGCGATGGCATAACAGGGAAGACACAGGGGGATTGCCATGTTAAGTCTTCTGCACTAGTGTTCTTGTTTTTGCAGGAATGCCACTCAAACCCAACGTAATAGCTCAGTAACATTTCGCGTTTTGTCCCCCTCCCCCCTCTCCCTCGCCTTGTGTCTCCCGCCCATCCGAAACCACCACCACCCCCCTCTCGCAAAAACACTGCGTTACCATCCATCACTTTTGGTGACGTTAACATGTGCACACCAACCTGTCCCGCCAGCCTCTGTAACTAAAACGACACACACACGCACGCACGCACACACACTTACACACAAACACACACACTCTCTCTCTCTCTCTCTCTCTCTCTCTCTCTCTCTCTCTCACACACACACACACACGCACACACACACACACACTCTCTCTCTCTCTCTCTCGCTCGCTCTCTCTCTCTCTCTCTCTCTCTCTCTCTCTCTCTCTCTCTCTCTCTCTCTCTCTCTCTCTCTCTCTCACACACACACACACAGACACAAAACGTCACAACATCCCTCATCCTAGATTCCGTTGTGAGCATATGCTTCTATCATAATGACATTAAGCGGACCCCGGCATATGCCTCCCGGTGAAGTATGGCAGCAAGCAGTACTGTTACCAAACTCTATTTGTGCTGCTTACGTGAGGGACACTGAATTTATTATCAACCCTCAAGCACAATCATGTGCGTCTGTATAACACCACGGTGTGGGAGACGTTCCATGCGTAAAAAGCCCTGAGGCAGAAGTCCTCCAGCTCTGAGGGGCAACTTTTTCGCAGTCGGCTCAGATCTCTCGACTTTGGTCATTAAAAATCTTAAAATTGTAATTTAAAAAAAAAAATAAAACGATCCAAATTTACGTTCATCTTACTCCTCATCATTTCCTGATTTCGAAAGCATATAAATATGTTATATTCGTATTAAAAACAAGCTTTGAAAATTAAAAATATAAAAACTATGATCAATATTAAATTTCCGAAATCGATATTAAAACAATGTCATCTTATTCCTTGTCGGTTCCTGATTCCAAAAACATATAGATATGATATGTTTGGATTAAAAACACGATCAGAAAGTTAAAACAAGTCGCGTCAGGCGAAAATACAATATTTAGTCAAGTAGCTGTCGAACTCACAGAATGAAACTGAACGCAACGCAGCAAGACCGTATACTCGTAGCATCGTCACTCCACCGCCCGTGGCAAAGGCAGTGCACGTGGAATTGACAAGAAGAGCGGGGTATTCGTTGCGCTGAGAAGGATAGCACGCTTTTCTGTACCTCTCTTTGTTTTAACTTTCTGAGCGTGTTTTTAATCCAAACATATCATATCTATATATTTTTGGAATCAGGAACCGACAAGGAATAAGATGAAAGTGTTTTTAAATTGATTTGGAAAAAAAAATTTTGATAATAATTTTTATATATT
>NW_027128439.1:0-67978 GCF_037325665.1 Littorina saxatilis
GGGTAGCGAAAGGAGAACAGAGACCAACATGATGCTCATTTCTTCTTCGGGAGGCAAGCGGTGGGGAGGGAGGGGGGGGGGGGCTGTGGTAATCACGGTAAAAGTAGGAGTTGTGGAGGATAAGGGAGAGAGGTGGGGGGTATCTGATGCGGAGAGAAAAGAGAATTCGTATTCGTTTTCACATACACCACCACCCTCGTCTCGATTCCCCCTTTACGTTAAAACATTTAGTCAAAACTTGACTAAATGTAAAAAGAACGACGAAATGATCACTTTTTGCCGGACACAAGTGGTGACGGAAGGAGTAGTGGCAGGGTGGAGGGGGAGGTGGGGAGCTCGGGCCGGGAAGAAAGGGGGATGGGAGGGGAGGTAACTCATGTGAAGCCAACAAGAGGAAGGGGGGCAAGGAACTGCTCACTGCTCTGTGCAACACAAGTGGGGGTGGGGGGAATACGAGGGGACCAGGGGATGGGTAAGTAGAAAAGCGGAGGGAGAGGAAGGGGGGGGGGTGTTGTGGGGGCTAGCTGGGGTTGGAACGAGAACGGAAAGGAGGAAAAGTATGACGGCTTACTAGTATAGTGCCAAAACCTAGGGTTACCATTTTCACGTGAAAATTAGTAATTTACAGTGTTAATTACTAATTTTTATTTTTACCTCGTTTTCGGTCACAGTAGTCGGATTTTAAGAGTCCGCTACAACGTCCGTCAAACATCACTCTCACACAATTTCTGAAATATCTTTTAATAAAAGGCCTTATCGAGCAAGTTATCCGACGTGAAGATGCATGTCACAGTTTTCTGCAATAGCGCTTTCCTTAAACGTGTTTTGGGTATCTTGGAAAAGAATAGGCCTAATCGACCCCGAAAACTTTCGAATCGAAGCTGTTCGTAGCAGACGGACTTTTGATCGGCTGTGGTCTTACACTTTCACATATATCTTTCAATATAATTCCTTATTCGACAAGTTGTCGGGCAGACAGCTATACCTCATATTTATTTCCACTACTACACCATACATCTGCTTTGTAGTGTATTAGTGAAGGACAATCGATCCGAAAATGTTCGAATCGAGAGAGGAAAAATGGCGTCAGTCTGGCCGGCCGTACGTGTGCTAAAGGTCCGACCACTAGCAGACCGTTCTGTTCGCGGTCTAGACTCACACACTTTCACAAATATCTTTCGATAGAATTCGTTAATCAACAAGTTATCAGACAGACAGCTGTAGTTATCTACACATGCGCTCAGCTCTTATTGTTAAATTGCATCGGATTAAAGAACTATGGACCAAAAAAGTATCGAATCGAAGAATGTTTTGCTCTGGCCGGTGTAACAGTCGAGCATGCGCATTGAACCTCCACAGTCACGAGGCACATGAAAATTAACGCGTGAAAATGACTAATTCTTAGTTTTGGCACTGGTAAGCTGTCAGGAGGCGAGCCAAAACTGAAAATTAGACATTACCACTTGAAAATTAGTAATTAACACGTGAAAATTAGTAACGTCATAATTGTAATTTTCTCGTGAAAATGAGCAACTTTCACGTGTTAATTACTAATTTTTAGTTTTGGCGCTAGTAGGCCGTCATAGAAAAGGGCAGGCAGAAGACAGGAGGGGCGCTCCGAACATAATATTCACCAACATTATGTCTTCTTTTACCCCCTCCCCCTCCCGCGCTACTTCTCCCTCTGTTTTCGTTTTGTTGCCACTGCTGTTTAGACGACAGAGTCAGGATGTAGGTGAGACAGACAGCTGTCAGACAGCACAGGGACACCAGCACTTACCTCATTGCCTCGCCATGTTACCCAGTCCGGTCCCCGCCTGACCCTGTCCCCCACCTTCAGGACTGCTGCCAGGTCTGCTCTCCTTGGTTTGGCTGTAGCTGTTTGTCCTGTCAAAACACACACACACACACACATACACACACACACACACACACACACACATACACACACACACACACACGAACACACAAACACACACACAAACACACACAATAATATTTACAAAGTAAATAATATGGTAAAACAAACAGAAGAAGTCGACATATATGATAATCCCCGACGAACTAATTGATTCTACCCGTCGTGCGCTGACTGTGTGTACAATGTTCATTACCTGAAGATGGGGTGGTCGTTGTGGCAGTCGCTGATGGTGATGCTGATGCCTGCTGGTGTTGCTTTTTGTATTTTGCCTGTAAGAAACAATCACATCGTAAAACCTTCAATGGACTGTGTAAAGATCATCTTATCTATAAAACTGGTTTTTGTGTGTCTGTTTGTCTGTGTGTCTCCCCGTGTGTCTGTGTGTGGCCCGTTGGTATGACGACGAAAGCTTCGAAACGGGTGCACTGATTTTGACGGGAATCACTGTGTAGGCTTTTTGCAACTCGACTCGTGTCATAGCTACAGGTACTTTTAAAAACCCAAACTTGAAAGTCGTTAAAAACGGCGGGAAGTGGTATATATATGCTGTGAGCCATCGAAGACACTGCCCACTCACTCACTCAATAGAAGAAGCTTCTTTGGTCACGCCCTCATGATTTAGAAGTCTTCACATGAAAGCAGACAGCAGAAATGAACGACATGTAGAATCTATCTCAAAGCACCATGTCAGTAGGCTGCTACATTGTATAGCTAACAAAGTATTATTGAGTAAAACTTCTCTTCATCAGCTGGATCATGCGATCAGACTGTGATGCAAAACAAAGTAAAATTGAGTCATGTTTCCCGTATCTGTGGGGGTTGTTTTAACTTCTGTACTGCGTAACAGCACTGGGAAAAACATGACAATAAAGTTTATTCGTATTCGTATTCATTCGTATTCGTATTCACACACACCACGACCCTCGTCTCAATTCCCCCTCTATGTTAAAACCTTTAGTCAAAACTTGACTAAATGTAAAAAGAACAACGAAATGATCACTTTTTGCCGGACACAAGTGGTGACGGAAGGAGTAGTGGCAGGGTGGAGGGGGGGGGGGGGGGGCGGGGGGCTCGGGAAGAGAAGGGGGATGGGAGAGGAGGTAACTCATGTGAAGCCAACAAGAGGAAGGGGGGCAGGGAACTGCTCACTGCTCTGTGCAACACAAGTGGGGGTGGGGGGAATATGAGGGGACCAGGGGATAGGTAAGTAGAGAAGCGGAGGGAGGGGAAGGGGGGTGTTGTGGGGGCTAGCTGGGGTAGGCTCGAGAACAGAAAGGAGGAAAAGGGCAGGTAGAAGACAGGAGGGGCGTTCCGAACATAATATTCACCAATTCATGTCTTCTTTTACCCCCCTTCACACCCCCCCCCCCCCCCCCCCCCCCCCCCATCGCCTTTTGTTTTCATGTTGTTGCAACTTCTGTTTTGACGACAGATTCAGGATGCAGGTGAGACAGACAGCTGTCAGACAGCACAGGGACACCAACACTTACCTCATTGTATCGAGTTTGCAATACAGACCAGCCTTGTGTCCAGTTCGGTCCCCGCCTGACCCTGCCCCCCACCTTCAGGACTGCTGCCAGGTCTGCTCTCCTTGGTTTGGCTGTAGCTGTTTGTCCTGTCAACACACACACACACACACACACACACACACACACATACACACACACACACAAACACACACACAAACATACACACCAACACCCACACACACACACACACACACACACAAACACACACACACACGAACACACAAACAAACACAATAATATTTATAAAGTAAATAATACAGTAAAGCAAACGAATAAAGTCGACATAAATGAAAATCACCGACGAACCAATCAAAACTGTACCAAAAATCAACCGAAGGAACCTAAGTTTCTTTGCTCTAGAAGTCAAGCAACAAATCTTTCTGACACGATTCATCCAACCCGTCGTGCGCTGACTGTGTGTACAATGTTCATTACCTGAAGATGGGGTGGTCGTTGTGGAAGTCGCTGATGGTGATGCTGATGTCTGCTGATGTAGCTTTTGTATTTTGCCTGGAACAAACAATAACATCGTAGGACCTTCAATGGACTGTGTAAAAATCATCATCATCTATTAAGCTGGTTTGTGTGTGTGTTTGTCTGTCCGTATGTTTGCCTATGTGTCTGCCCGTGTGTCTGTGTGTGGCCCGTTGGTATGACGACGAAAGCTTCGAAACGGGTGCACTGATTTTGACGGGAATCACTGTGTAGGTTTTTTGCCACTCGACTCGTGTCATAGCTAGGTACTTTCGAAAACCCAAACTTGAAAGTCGTTAAAAACGGCGGGAAGTAGTATATATGCTATGAGCCATCGAAGACACTGCCCACTCACTCACTCAATTGAAGAAGCTTCTTTGGTCACGCCCTCATGATTAAGAAGTCTTCACATGAAAGCAGACAGCGGAAATGAACGACACGTAGAAACTATCTCAAAGCGCTATGTCAGCAGGCTGCGATAGGTAACGAAGTATTATTGAGTACAAACTCTCTTCATAAGCTGGATCCTGTGATCAGACTGTGATGTAAAACAAAGTAGAATTGAGTCATGTTTTCCGTATCTGTGGGGGCTGTTTTAACTTCTGTACTGCGTAACAGCACTGACAAGAGAAACAACAGTCGGAGCACAAAGAAAGGACGTTACCTAGTTTAGACAGATCTGATTTCAGACGGGTCAGCAGCTGGCTGTCAAATACGATGTCACCCACATCCTTGACCTTGGCAGTCGTTCCACTCTCTGACTCAAGGTCGTCCAGACGTGACTTCAGCTGATTCAGCATCTGCAGGAGTGCGTCATCAGGGGCTGACGTCACCAGGTGATCGATGTTACTAGAGTTTGACGTCATCGCTGCCCGCGCTTTCTCCATTTCAGCAAGTGACGTCACTGTTGCATCTTCTTCTTTTTGAATGAGGTCATGGACCTGCTGACGTCGCTTCTCACTACACTGCTGAAGGTCATCAAAGACGTCATCCGCCTTTTTGTGCATGCCCTTGAACTTCTCCTTGGCAGCCTTCATCTGGAACAGTATGACGTGTCAAAAATACAGGTGTTACAGTACTATTGAAACAAAATAGGAAATTGATTTAACGTTCTGCACACGCGATTTCATTTTCTCTTTGTTCGTGCATTGCCATTTTAAACAAAAAGGAAAACAATCGACTGACAGCTGATGGGGGTCATGTGAACCGCACAGTAGCTTGGAGACACGTAGACATGTTTACAAGTACTAACACAGACAGCACGGGAGGAAGGGGCGGGAAGGGACAGGTCGTACTGAACAGGACCTACACAATGACGGAGAACACACACACCTGTTTTGCCAGTCCTGCTCCTTTCTCCTTCAGTCTCTGTGACTGTTGTGTCAGCTCTGTCCTCTTCTCTCTCGCCACATCTGTGATGGCCTTCACCTCTGGGCAGCTGCGATGATTGGTTGTAGCACACAGCATGCACATAAGCTCTTGGTGGGCGGAGCAGTAAAGTTCAGCCGGCCTATTGGAGTGGTTGTTACATGTTGCCTGGCGGTTGGCAGCCAATCGCTTTGCAGTTAGTTTATTGAGCCGTTCCAGGGTGTGGTCTTTTGACACAGGAAGTTTCTGGTGGTGGCTGGTGCATGTCTTGCAGAGTTTGATACTGCAATCAAAACAGTATGACGTTGCAGTGACGTTATTTTGGCACACCTCACAAACGTGGGGACCATTAAGAACTTTGTGACTTTCCACCAGAGCCGCGGTGGCGAAGTCAGTAGAGAGCGAGTCAACCATTGTGGCCAGCTGACCTTGACCTTGCTGAGTGGAGGAGAGAATGGGGGCTCTGCAGAGGGGGCAACCCCCCTGTCCCCCTGCCTTCTGTAGCCAAGACAGAACACAGTCACGGCACGCAAGGTGGTTGCAAGGCAGCAGTTTGGGGTTGGTGAAATCGTCATGGCAGACTGGACACTCTATGTCTCCGCTTGTCACACCGGCCATGATAGCTGTTCTCACACTCTCAGGATTCCCAACTCTCCGGCAAACTTGAACTGAAAGCAGACAGTGAAAAGGAACAATAAGCACAGGATAGCATAACGTGGATTTCGTCACGTGTACACTGAAAAATAAGACAAAAGAACATGACAAGATTGACGTTTGGCACCGTTTTTATATTTAGTCAAGTTTTGACTAAATATTTTAACATCGAGGGGGAATCGAAACGAGGGTCGTGGTGTATGTGCGTGCGTGTGTGCGTGCGTGTGTGCGTGCGTGCGTGCGTGTAGAGCGATTCAGACCAAACTACTGGACCGATCTTTATGAAATTGGACATGAGAGTTCCTGGCTATGATATCCCCGAACGTTTTTTTCATTTTTTTGATAAATGTCTTTGATGACGTCATATCCGGATATGACGTCATCAAAGACATATATCAAAACAAGTCGCGTAAGGCGAAAATACAATATTTAGTCAAGTAGCTGTCGAACTCACAGAATGAAACTGAACGCAACGCAACGCAGCAAGACCGTATACTCGTAGCATCGTCACTCCACCGCCCTAATTGACAAGAAGAGCGGGGTATTCGTTGCGCTGAGAAGGATAGCACGCTTTTCTGTACCTCTCTTTGTTTTAACTTTCTGAGCGTGTTTTTAATCCAAACATATCATATCTATATATTTTTGGAATCAGGAACCGACCAGGAATAAGATGAAAGTGTTTTTAAATTGATTTCGAAAAAAAAAATTGGATAATAATTTTTATATATTTAATTTTCAGAGCTTGTTTTTAATCCGAATATAACATATTTATATGTTTTTGGAATCAGCAAATGATGGAGAATAAGATAAACGTAAATTTGGATCGTTTTATAAATTTTTAATTTTTTTTACAATTTTCAGATTTTTAATGACCAAAGTCATTAATTAAGTTTTAAGCCACCAAGCTGAAATGCAATACCGAACCCCGGGCTTCGTCGAAGATTACTTGACCAAAATTTCAACCAATTTGGTTGAAAAATGAGGGCGTGACAGTGCCGCCTCAACTTTCACGAAAAGCCGGATATGACGTCATCAAAGACATTTATCAAAAAAATGAAAAAAACGTTCGGGGATTTCATACCCAGGAACTCTCATGTCAAATTTCATAAAGATCGGTCCAGTAGTTTAGTCTGAATCGCTCTACACACACACACACACACACGCACAGACAGACAGACAGACAGACACACATACACCATACCCTCGTTTCGATTCCCCCTCGATGTTAAAATATTTAGTCAAAACTTGACTAAATATAACAAGTCGCGTAAGGCGAAAATACAATATTTAGTCAAGTAGCTGCCATTTTTCAGCAAGACCGTATACTCGTAGCATCGTCAGTCCACCGCTCATGGCAAAGGCAGTGAAATTGACAAGAAGAGCGGGGTAGTAGTTGCGCTAAGAAGGATAGCACGCTTTTCTGTACCTCTTTTTGTTTTAACTTTCTGAGCGTGTTTTGAATCCAAACATATCATATCTATATGTTTTTGGAATCAGGAACCGACAAGGAATAAGATGAAAGTGTTTTTAAATTGATTTGGACAATTTAATTTTGATAATAATTTTTATATATTTAATTTTCAGAGCTTGTTTTTAATCCGAATATAACATATTTATATGTTTTTGGAATCAGCAAATGATGGAGAATAAGATAAACGTAAATTTGGATCGTTTTATAAATTTTTATTTTTTTTTACAATTTTCAGATTTTTAATGACCAAAGTCATTAATTAATTTTTAAGCCATCACGCTGAAATGCAATACCGAAGTCCGGGCTTCGTCGAAGACTACTTGACCAAAATTTGAACCAATTTGGTTGAAAAATGAGAGCGTGACAGTGCCGCCTCAACTTTCACGAAAAGCCGGATATGACGTCATCAAAGACATTTATCGAAAAAAGGAGAAAAACGTTCGGGGATATCAATCCCAGGAACTCTCATGTAAAATTTCATAAAGATCGGCCCAGTAGTTTGGTCTGAATCGCTCTACACGCACGCACGCACGCACGCACGCACACACACACACACACACACACATACACCACGACCCTCGTTTCGATTCCCCCTCGATGTTAAAATATTTAGTCAAAACTTGACTAAATATAAAAATGAAAAAAACGTTCGGGGATTTCATACCCAGGAACTCTCATGTCAAATTTCATAAAGATCGGTCCAGTAGTTTAGTCTGAATCGCTCTACACACACAAACACACGCACACACGCACACGCACACGCACACGCACACACGCACATACACCACGACCCTCGTTTCGATTCCCCGTCGATGTTAAAATATTTAGTCAAAACTTGACTAAATATAAAAAGAACAAGGAACTTAGTCGATAAATATCGACAGGGGGCCGACAAATGGTTTAAATGGGAAATGTGTGTATATGGGTGTGGGTTTGAAACAAACAAACAAACCAACCCATGTGAACCCCGGGCCGCAGGCCTTCGATGTAGTGATTGAAAAAAAAAGGATGTTCTCAAATGGTTCAATTCTCATTTGGTCTGATTCTCAAATGGTACCGGTATACTCCCCCCCCCCCCCTGGCCGCAGGCCTAGGAGTAAAATTTTTATAGACACTGACCTTCTTCCCAGGGGTCATTGACCCAGTTTTAGCTATGAGAGGTGGTTCGCCCAGAGGCTGTAGAGTATACTGGGGCGGTCTCTTTGATGTCTTGAGAGGAAACTTGGCCAGGGTAGTACATGCACCAGAACTGGTGGACACCAAGGACAAACATGAAATCGAAGCAGTTTGCTTTCAGAGAGAACGGTCGTCAGCAACTCAAACTTCTCTGTTTTCTTTTTTTTTTTAAATCTGACTTTCTGTGTGGCCCCCTGACTCCGCCCCCTCCCTCTGTAAGGACCCTCCTCCACAAGGACCGATTTTTGTCAACATTTTAAAGGTCGCTAGAGAGGGGTTCCACTGTATGACCTAACCGCTACTGGCAGACGGCCTCAATCTTCACGCGCAAAGACGAGATTAATAGGTGCTCGGTTTTGGTATTTTGAATTACATTACATTAAACCTTTGTTGGGTTTCATGGTCATGGCAACAGCCATAATAATATTACATGATGTATAATATCATATTTCAGCATATGTGAATTACATGTCATCATACTAAACTGTCATACATTTTTATTCCTACATTATTCTGATTGATCACAACCAAACCTACTATCATTGGACACATCCAAATGCAAGCGCCTGTTCTTGACAATTTCTCTCTGATCTAAATATAAAATCAGTGCAATTTCCTGGGTCGGGCTTTGCCACAGACACTCACGGTTTGGCCTGTAGGTAAAATGTACAATGTATTTTCTGATTTGTGCACAAAAGCTTTTTTTCTTTTTTCTTTTTTTTAACATAACAATGTTTAATGTCACTGTATGTTTAAAAGACCATGGTCATATTTGTAAAAAAAATGTTAAATTAGAAAATAAATAACATTTTGGTTCATGATTTTTCCTACACCTGTGCTAAAAATAAGAAATAAAAATGTCGGGTATATAAGTCACTCAAATACAGCTAGGTATGAATGGCTCGGTTTGAGTTTGTTGCAGTTGACCCTGCACAATGCGACATATCATGTTTTTGTTGAACAATTTTGACGTCACCCCTCCCATAGGGTGACGTATTTCACAACTTCCTGTGTTACACAAACTCTGTGATGACCAATTTTGACGTCACCCCTCCCATAGGGTGACGGATTTCACAACTTTCTACAGATGAACAATTTTGACGTCACCCCTCCCATAGGGTGACGGATGTCACAACTTCCTGTGTACACAAACTGATGACGTATTTCACAACAAAATGGCGCTGCCCATGGTCAACCTCGAAACTATCCGTATAGAATGGGGGCGTCCTCGCCCCCATAAAAAGCTGGATATAGGAGCAAGTTTAACACACAAAAAAACATTATTCATACTGGCCCGGCCACTATCAAGTCAGTTATACTCACTTTTCTAAATATAACAAGTCGCGTAAGGCGAAAATACAATATTTAGTCAAGTAGCTGTCGAACTCACAGAATGAAACTGAACGCAATGCAACGCAGCAAGACCGTATACTCGTAGTCCACCGCTCACGGCATAGGCAGTGAAATTGACAAGAAGAGCGGGGTAGTAGTTGCGCTAAGAAGGATAGCACGCTTTTCTGTACCTCTCTTTGTTTTAACTTTCTGAGCGTGTTTTTAATCCAAACATATCATATCTATATGTTTTTGGAATCAGGAACCGACAAGGAAAAAGATGAAAGTGTTTTTAAATTGATTTGGACAATTTAATTTTGATAATAATTTTTATATATTTAATTTTCAGAGCTTGTTTTTAATCCAAATATAACATATTTATATGTTTTTGGAATCAGCAAATGATGGAGAATAAGATAAACGTAAATTTGGATCGTTTTATAAATTTTTATTTTTTTTTACAATTTTCCGATTTTTAATGACCAAAGTCATTAATTAATTTTTAAGCCACCAAGCTGAAATGCAATACCGAAGTCCGGGCTTCGTCGAAGATTACTTGACCAAAATTTCAACCAATTTGGTTGAAAAATGAGGGCGTGACAGTGCCGCCTCAACTTTCACGAAAAGCCGGATATGACGTCATTAAAGACATTTATCAAAAAAATCAAAAAAACGTATGGGGATTTCATACCCAGGAACTCTCATGTCAAATTTCATAAAGATCGGTCCAGTAGTTTAGTCTGAATCGCTCTACACACACACACACGCACACACGCACATACACCACGACCCTCGTTTCGATTCCCCCTCGATGTTAAAATATTAAGTCAAAACTTGACTAAATATAAAAAGAGAAAAAGCTGGATATAGGAGCTAGTTTAACACAAAAAAAACATTATTCATACTGGCCCGGCCACTATTTAGTCAGTTATTCTCACTTTTCTAATGTAAGTCTAAATTCTCTGAAATCTATTACATCTTTCACGACTCGGTAAAGGCTGATTTCTCAGGAAAATGGAAATCTTCTTACTTTTCGAAGAATGCGCTGGAACCGAAAGTAGAAAACGACAACAGGAATTAAATATATACATGTAGTCTCTTTCAGAAGGTTATGCAGACGGAAACATAACATGGCGTACTACCCTTCAGCATACTAATGTTGTTGCTTTTTTCAATACACCACTGCAAACCCGTCTTGTGTTTCGTTCCACTGACCTACATTCAAGTAGCTGACACTCTGTTCAGTGCAGTCATATCGAGCGTTCTACCGCTGACAACTGACGGCACACAGTGACACACGCAATACACAGACCAGCGCTGTCGTTTCGATAGTTCGACACACACACACACAAATCATCATCATCATTCACTGAACACTGTCCAGACTGTGGTGGTCAAAAGACAGAAAGGGTTACCTGTCAGGGATGGTTTGATTTGCTCGCTGCTCTCAACACAGCACGTAGTATCGCCAACGTGGAAGTGGGTGGTTGATCCACGGGAGGTAACTCTGTGCAGTCGTGTTGCACTGTGATTATCTGTGGCTGTATTTCCACAGGCGCCAGACACAGCGAGAGTAGCTTCGTTCTGTCCTATGTATATGGACGGTCTGTCTCTGCACAGCGCAGGGTGGGGTGTTGTGTGTGAGAGTGGTGGTGGTAAATGTCACCATTGTATCAAAGTGGGAGGGGTGGGAGCTGAATCTTGCCCTATCTTTCACAAGTGTGTGCGTCTGTGTGTGTGTGTGTGTGTGTATGCGTGTGTGTGAATAGAATAGAATAGAATAGAATAGAATAATGTTTATTGTCATGAACCAGTAAAGTTATTGACACAACAAACAACAAATAATAATAATGCATTATACAATGCTAAAACAATCCGTAACAAATTTGCCAAGACGAACTTGAACTTCGTCTTCTAAAAATAAGTTACTTGGATTTTTGTTAGCATATTTCATATTGATATGTGAAGCATCTTCTTTAAATTCATCCCTTAATTTAACATATTTATTGCATTTATCTAGAAAATGTATTTCATCTTCTATGACATTGCATTCAATACAAAGACGATTTTCTTTAGGGATATTCTGATGTCTTCCACTTTCAATTTTTAGACAATGTGTGCTAGTCCTTAATCTGCTTAACATCTTTCTGTGTTTATTATTCTTAATTTGTATTTGTGTGTGTGTGTGTGTGTGTGTGTGTGGGTGTGTGTGTGTGTGTGTGTATGCGCGCGTGCGTTCCTGCGTGTGTGTGTGTGTGTGTGGTTCCTACCAGTACAAGTGCGATGTGCCAGGCTGGTGTCGGGAAAGAAATGCATTAAAGATGTATTAATAAAACGTTGTTGTTGGGATTTTTTTTTTTTAGTGTTTCAGATTTTGATTTTTGTGTGGCAAATGCTTTCACACACACACACACACACACACACACACACACACACATACACACACATACACACAACACACATACACGCACGTGCAACCACACACACACCCACACACACACACATGCACGCACGCACGGCTGACACGAACACACACACACAGGGCCGGACCCAGGGGGGGGGGGGGTTCCAGGGGTTCCGGAACCCCACCCCTGGAAAAAGCATGTACCTTGCTTTGAGATTTTTTTTTTTTTTTACTAGTTTTAGCACCAAAACAATGCTGCTCTTAACCCTCAAAACAAGGCCCAGGATGCACCAGATTGCACAGATTTTAACCGTTTTTCAAAAATTTTCCGGGGGAGCATGCCCCCGGACCCCCCTAGTTCGCGCGCCTGCTGTGCAGGCGCGCGCTTGTGGCTTCGCCACTTCGCTGATTTGTCCCCCCCCAAAAAAAAGGAGGAACCCCCCCCTTACAACTCATTTGGTCCGGCCCTGCACACACACACACACACACACACACACGACTGCACGCACACGAACACACACTCAGACACGAACACACACACACACACACAAACACAAACACACACACACACACACACACACGAACACACAAACACGAACACGAACAAACGCACGCACACACACGCACTCACGCACACACACACACACACACACACACACACGAACAGACACACGCACGCACACACACACATACACACACTAACACAAAAACACACACACACACACACAAACACACATAAACACACACACACACACACATGCACACACATACATACACACACACACACATCGCACACACCTCCGCGCGTTTACTAGGCGCATATGCTAGCACGCTTAGCACACACCTGCGAACTAATATACACACATCCCAAGATGGCGACCAGACATGAAAACCATGTCAGCTAGGAGCTAAAAATGGGGCGTACACGATACTCAGGTCGAAATAAAACCGGGAAAGAACAAAAATATTATGCTGTGAGTAGAGGTAGAAAAATCGGAATTTTCTCAAATTGGAACGAAGCCTCGAAATCCGTCACTTCATATCCTAAAGCTACCCACAAGAGCTACCTCACGCTTGAGGAAGCACACAACGCTATGGCACAAGCTGGGATTCCTAATCCTAGTTTGTTTGAAAATGTTGAGACCGGAGGAGAAGAGGAAAACAACAACAACAAAAACAGTGAGGAAACCCTAGTAAAAGAATTTGTGGGTTCTGTGCAAAACAACGAAGAAGTTGAGAAAGAAACGGCGAGTTCGTTCGGTAACCAAGGACTCGAGGTCGAAAAAGAACACCCAATCACATCAGAAAAAGACAGATCATTAACTTGCACGGACTGCAAAACGAAGGTAGCGTGGAGAGATACTAAGCTACCGGTTTACCAAATATGTTTATTTGTCCGGAAGCAACGCAAGTTTACTTGTGAAACATGTGCACAAGATGATCTCGACGAGAACATTTTCGAGGACGTTCACGCGCTGATGCCGGAGACGACCTCCGGAGTTCATGACAACGATGGCGAACTCCCAGACGATCGGGAAAGACAGACACTGAGAAACTCAGTGGAGCTGCTGATTGCCGAGACCTCTGACACCAAGGGGATGGTGCAATTGTTGGAGAGCGCGATCACTAACCTGGCAGAACGCCTAGAAAAGAGCGAAATGAAAACCAGGGAAGACATGCACGAGCTACATCGAACCATGACAACCACACGTGAGAAAGAGCGAGAAACGGAGCAAAAGAAGAACGTAATGCAGGCAAGTTTCTCAGAAATTTTGAAAACACCTACGTCTCAGTCTGATAAAAATATTCCAAACACATCCACCAGCAAGGTAAAACAATCTTCTGTTGAAGTTGTTTCCAGAAGAACAAGAGGCGAAGCCTTCAAGGCTCACGTAAGAAATCGACAAACAGTAACACAAACTCAATCACTCAGTCACACATACACACACACAGTACACACACACACACACACACACACACACACACACACACACACACACACACACACACACACACACACACACACACACACACACACACACACACACACACACACAGAGAAAGAGCATAGGTGAAACTGTGCAAGAAAGCGAGACACTAGATCTAGATCTGTCTGTCTGCATGTAGCCTACTTAGGCTGCATGGACACGACTGCCAAATAGTCTCGGCCCGCTCAAAATAACAATCACCGAGACTTTCAGTAATTCCATCGCGTGACGTCTAACCCTCGTACGTCATAATGTGACGTCAATGTAATATGACGTCTTCAAATGTTAAAGTTTCTACCACAGACATACATACATACATACGCACGCACAGACAGACAAAAGTTAGCATCGCATAGGCTACACTTACGTGAGCCAAAAAGAGAAAAAAACGTCAACAAAGAAAATCACGCGAGATTCTGACGTCAAACAAGCCTCGACGCCGAATGAATCTTCTGACGTCAAGGAACTTGAAATGACGTCACGAAGTCGAAAAAAAAAGAAGAAAATAGCAGAAAGGAATTCAAGCTTCCAAAACTCACTCTCTTTACCATTCTCGGTTACTGAAACTGAAACATCATCGTCAGAAGAGGAAGAAAAGGAAGAAGATGAAGGGGACTCTGAACTACCATCCGTGATCATCATTCACGACAGTATCCTGAAAGACATCGACTACGAACGACTGGGAAAGCAACACGGCATGCGTGTGAACGGGAAAAAAGCGGGAAATATCGAAGAAGCGGAGATAGAAATGAAAAACACAAGACAAAAGCCTGAAGCATTCGTTTTCCACACGGGTCTAAACGATATCAGAATAAACTCGGGACAAAAAGCCGCTGCAAAGATGCAAAAACTGATCAAAAATACCAAAGACACTTTCCCCTCCAGCAAAATAGTCATCAGCAAAGTGGCGCCAACAAGCAAAGAAGAACTAAATTCAAAACGTGACGTTCTGAACGCAATCGTCTTCGCGGAATATCAGGAAGACAAAAGTGTCTCGTTTGTGTCCTACGAAGACTTATACGCATTTTCACGAGATGGAGTACACCCAGCCTTGAAAGGAACCGGACACCTCGCGAAGACCTTAGGAAACCATCTCGAAGGCCTTCTATGGAAGACTCAAGGGAAAAAAGGCAAACGAAATGAGAGCTTCAACAATGCATGGAGACATGATCAAAGAAGTCACCCCCAAATGAATGAGCGCTACAACAACACATGGAGACCTGACCAAAGAAGTTACCCCTCAATGAATGAGCGCTACATCAACTGTTACGAATGGGTTTTGTAAATTTACTTATGTACTCACAAATCACTCATACTCTCTATTCCAGGTTCGACCTCACTCATAACAATAATCAAGAAGGGAAAAACAGTTTAACAATTTACTTTCGTCCTTTGCATCCAAATACTACACAATACATCTAATGTCAACACGCAAACTATTCAACTATCAATTCTGGTCACAAAAAATAATTCTCTAACTGGCCTTTACTCGCACACACATGCATACTTCACTTTCTCACGTTACCACATTTGAGTCTTCCATGATGATGACGACGACGACGAATGACACAGGGTAAAGATGAAGACGATGTGCATAATGGCGATAATCAGGTTAACAGGACCAATGGTAGACGACAGAGATGAAAACGGTGACCGTAGACATGCTGGTATGACGCGTGACACCGGATAAACGTAGATGCTATGTTACAGTCATGCTCTCATGCTCTCCGCTGCCGAAGGAGACTATGAGGGCCCCAAAGGGGGGGTATCATCACGATCACGGGAAGGGAAATTTTTGCTTTCACGATCACAGTTACCTTGATTTTTGTTTTCACGATCACGAACACCAGTGGCAAATCACGGTCACGGTAAAAGTTGCATGTACAGAAAGCACGTGTCAAAGTAAACACAACCACACAGTAATTCGCTCCTCTGGATCTATTGTTTATTCAACACAAAGTGACAACTGTTGCACTTTTTTATAATTATTTTTTGAATTCTCTTTCATACACACATAGAAATACATATCATGATTTGTAATCAGTAACAAGAATGTTGTTTTCATTGGTTTTCTCTCTCTCTCTCTCTCTCTCTCTCTCTCTCTCTCTCTCTCTCTCTCTCTCTCTCTCTCTCTCTCTCTCTCTCTCTCTCTCTCTCTCTCTCTCTCTCTCTCTCTCTCTCTCTCTCTCTCTCTCTCTCTCTCTCTCTCTCTCTCTACACTCATACACATTCAACTCCCACACCCTCACTCACACACATAAATATACTTGCACAATTTCACATTTCCAGAGCTAAATCTTGTAAACCCATTTTCTCAAAAACTATTGGGTGGATTGAAATTAAAGTACATGTATGTGTGATGGGTTTTTTATTTTCAACTTTGCCGTACAATTTGAGGTACACCATCGCCTGGTTCCATGGCCTTGAATAAAAAACAGGAATGCTACAGGCCAAAAACGGTTTTACCTGAAACAAGCGCGCAGTACCAGTAGCGAAGCCACAAGCCTGAGCCTGCGAAGCATGCGAGCCAACTAGGGGGGTCCGGGGGCATGCCCCCCCCGGAAATTTTTTCAAAAAACGGTTAAAATCTGTGCAATCTGGTGCATTCTGGGCATCATTTTAGGGGTTGTAATAGTGTTGTGATCTTGTTAAAAATCCCATTTTAGCCTCCCCCCACCACCATTCAACACACCTCCAAACTGGTGAAAACAACACTTCTGTGCGCTGGCTTCATTGAGACCGGCCCCGGTCGCGTTGCGCGATATTCACACGGATGTTTTTGCGGACATTTTTCAACTTGACCGGAAAAAATTTGACTTTACCGGATTTTCAAAACGGCTTTATCGGATTTCCGGCAATTACCGGAAAAGCAGCATGCCTGACAAAATCCCCAACTGTCACGATCGGGTGACATAGACCAAGAAAGTGTCACTCAGTGGAGTGCCTGTTCTTGGTCGAGTATGATAGAAAGCGCCTGTACGTGATATTGGGCTACAGCAGAGGTTGCTGACAGTGCTCAATGAACACGGAGGGTTTGCTGCGCACGAGTTTTACAGTGGAGGTTTCTGCTGTCATAGGGCTGACGGTTTTTCGCTGACAGCGCGCACGGGATTTTCAGGGATTGAGTTTCTCGTGTCTTTTTTCTGCTTGGGGAGGCAGAATTGTGTATAGCTGGACTGGTTTTGTGACAAGGTCAGTCACGTGTTATTGGCTAGGTTGTCTGAGAGAGGCACAAGGACGGCGCACTTGACACCCAGCGGCAGAAGGGGAAGGATCTAATACACAGTTTCTAGAGTATGATGGTTTTTCACCGAGTATTATATTCGGCACTCTAAGGGAACTTCCACCAATTATTTCTTCTCTCTGCCACGTATTTTGCTGAGGACAAGTCGTCAACTTTCCTTCGTCGGCGATGGCTTTCGCATAAGGATTCGACAAGGGGTTCTGGACGTTTTTGGTCACTGTTGACGAACAGAGGCTGTTCCAGGGAGGAAGCGGATTTTGCTTCCATGAGAGTACAATCATAGGCTTTTGAGGTAATAAATCATTATTTAACGCTGTTGATGAGTCTGTGTTGTGGAATGAAATACTCTCTGTTGTTCTTTCCAGGTTAGCGCATAATTTACTCTCTGTGACGCTAAAATACTAATCTGTATATGGTTTTTGCAGATAGGGAGAGAAGGACGGAAAATGACTGTTTTGTTGTTGTAAAAAGTCCGTTTTGTGCAGGCCCACGTGCTCGATGAGATATTTAAAGATGACATGTTTTAAGGTGGTGGGTGAGGGGTAGCTGACATGTTTAGTGCACCGATGCTTTCTGTTTGCAGCCTTCGCTTCGCTTCGTTCGTTACGTTTTCCTGAAACTGCTGCACGGCTGCCTTTGGCGGGACTTTGCTAGCTGCAGACGTTGGAGCTGGGACCTGAGGAAGCTACGCTAACCGGCTAACCAGCAGACCGGCTAACCAGCGAACCGGCTAACCAGCGGACCGGCTAACCAGCGAACCGACTAACCAGCATACCGGCTAAGCAGCAGCAGCAGAGATAAAGCTAAGTGCACCATGTCGTACGCACCCCGTTGACCACCGTTGTCTTTTTCTTATCTGTGATTTCATTGGAGTAGTGACAACGTGGGGTGTGACCCCTGCATGAACTAGAGCTTTTGAACAGAACATTCGCATTTAACTATATTTACACGGGTTCAGCGTGTTACTATAATTTTCTATATACTACTGGCATTTTGTCAGTGAACACTGGTTTTTTTACGTGTTGAGAACGTAAAAGGAACATATTTTGAGTGAAGGCTCGAGGGAGGTGGAGAGTTTATACATAAACAGGCGTCTGAAACTTATACTTTTGTTGACTCTATTTAATTGTATGACTGCGAGAGTGGATCGTGGTGTGGTTAGTTAATTAGTAGTAATTAACCGGTTCATAATCACCTTAAGTGATATATTGAAACGTGACACATGGGGGCCAAGCCGGGATTTACTCAGTTAATTTCCAACTGATAAAGACCCACCAATTAAGGATAACTAAGAGCAGATAATCTCGTCAGTGCTCGACTTATTTTTCTGCTTGGTGCTACCCTTTTTTGTATAGTTTTGATCATATACCACACCTTAAGCGATTCACATCTTGCAGGAAATGTAAATTGTAATTTGTGAGTTATTGTATGCGCTAACTGTGATTACTTCCCTTTCCTTTGTTTGTGAATCTTTGTTGTTGTACGTTCAGAGTTTTCCGTTGCAGAGAGCTGAGCGGGGTTAGCGGATTTGTTATTCGTTTTACTCAGTTTTCTCTACATTGTTGTTTCGCATTTTGTAACAGGTTACATTTCTACCGTCTTGTTTTACTTGGATTTTTCTCCATATTTTGACTTTGTTGGAATTTTGGGGGGGAAGGGTCCGAGGACTTCTGTCCTAACCAAGGCTGTGGGAAACACTCTGTTTCACCGCAAAAAGCAGCTGATAAAGTAGGTCACGGCTGTGGGAAACACTTTGTTTCACCGCAAAAAGCAGCCGATAAAGTAGGCTACGCGATTTGTTCTACACCGTTTGGATTTTTCTTCTGCATTTTCCGGTTGCTGGATTTTTGTATCCACCGCTTTCATCACCGCGTGTTCTAGCTATAGCTGCGTTAGACTTACTTTTGTGATAAAGCTTTGCTAAACTAACCATGGCTACAGGGGGATCTCCTACGAAGAGATTAACTTTTGAGACTCCTGGTAGCGAGGAACAGACAGAGCGTGACGCACGCGTTAGAGCGCGTAGTTTGCTTAAGCGCAAGGAGTTAGAACGTAAGGAAGACATAGAGCGACAGACGAGAAAAGAAGAGCTTGACAGACAAGAACGACAGGCCGAACGTGACAGACAGGACAAGAAAGAGAAAGACGAACGAGACAGACAGGAAAAGAAAGACGAACGTGACAGACAAGAACGGAAAGAGAAAGATGAACGAGACAGACAAGAAAGGGAACGACAGGCCGAACGACAGGCCGAACTTGACAGACAAGAAAGAGAGCGAGACAGACAGGAAAAGAAAGACGAACGTGACAGACTAGACCGGAAGGAACAGGCGGATCGCGATCACCAGCTAGAGCTAGCTAGGCTACAGGCCGAGAAGGGTACGCTTACTCAGGCTAGCGCGCCGACATTTGTTGCCGACCGTACGAGACTGCCGACGTTCGACGATGACAAGGACGAGCTCGACGACTTTTTACGCCGGTTTGAGCGCATTGCATCTGACCAGAAGTGGGAAGAGGCCACGTGGGCTAGCCGCCTTAGCACCTGCTTAAAAGGACGCGCATTGCAGCTCTACAACGCTTTGGATGACGACGAGGCGAGAGACTATCAGGCACTAAAGAAGGCGTTACTCCAGCGCTTCAACCTGACTGCTGAAGCCTACAGACGACGTCTGCGTAACAGCAAGAGACTGAGCGGCGAGCTGAACCATCAGTTTGTGGCACGCCTTGATCTCTACCTGCGGCGCTGGGTGGAGATGGCCGAAAAGGACTGGACCGTCAACGACCTTGCCGACCTCATTGTCATGGAGCAACTGATGTCCAGCCTGCGACCTGAGGTGGTGACCTTTGTGCAGGAACACCAGCCAAAGACTACTCAGGAGGCAGCCGACTGGATCAGAGTACACGAGGACGCCCAGGCGATCTCTGGCAAATCTTCAGGCTCACGGCCGGGAAAATCGGGAAATTCAGGTTCTTCAGGACCCAAGGACGGGAAGGACGATCAGGGACACAAAGGATCAAGTTCCAGAACTGACATCCAGTGTTACTACTGCAACAAGCGGGGCCACGTGAAGAAGGACTGCCACAAGAGACAGGCTGACCAGAAGGGCGTACACTTTGTTGGCAGCGAGGAGTTAAGGGACGTCACGAGCTCATGCACAATTCCACAACTCTGCGTTCCGTGCTCCAGGAAACATTTCCAGCCCCACTGCAACGTCTACGTTAACGGAGTGAAGGGCGAAGGTCTGCGGGACACAGGGGCAGACATGATAGTGGTTCGGGCGAGTCTAGTTCCAGCTATGGCCTACACAGGAGACAGCATCAGGGTGAGAATGGCCGAGGCATCTCACGCTTACGACTTGAACACGGCAGTGATCAAGGTCGTAACACCGTTGTTCACGGGGACCATTGTGGCCGTCGTCATGGACGATCCTCCATGCGACCTGCTCATTGGAAACCGGGTTCAGTTTGTGGACGGCGTCACCAGGGAGGTTCCCGTTTATCGGTCTCCCGACGTCATTTCAGTGCTCACGCGGGCACAGGCGGAGCGAGAGGACAAACCTCTCAAACCCCTACCTGCTGCACGAGCTGCCCTGGGGAACGTGACCCCCGCGCTTCTCGCGAAGGCTCAGGCATCTGATCCGACATTAGCAACTCCTCGGGAGCACGCGAAGTCGGGGAAGGTGAAGCTGAGCGGGAAGCATGGGAGGTCAAGGTTCCTCAGGGACAAGAAGTTGCTCTACCGGGAGTTCAGCAACCAAGAAGGTACATTCAAACAGGTTGTCGTGCCTCGCGAGTTTCGCGAGGGTGTCATGGCAACGGCACACGACTCGATTCTGGGAGGTCATCTTGGCACCAAGAAGACCACGGATCGTGTCTGGCGCCACTTTTACTGGCCAGGCATCTGCACGGATGTCCGACGTTTCTGCGCGTCCTGCGATAAGTGCCAGAAGGTGGTTGCCAAAGGAAGGGTGAGGAAGGTCCCCTTAGAGAAGATGCCGCTCATCGACGAACCCTTTCGTCGGGTGGCAGTGGACATCATCGGGCCCATCTTGCCTGCGTCTGAGGACGGAAACAGATACATTTTGACCATGGTGGACTACGCTACTCGATACCCAGAGGCGATCCCTCTGAAATCGATTGAAGCCACGCGAGTAGCTGAGGCTCTGGTTACTATGTGGTCCCGGCTGGGAATTCCATCAGAGGTACTCACCGACAGAGGCACGCAGTTCACGGGAGGAGTGATGGCGGAGGCAGCACGACTGCTATCACTGGAGCAGCACTTCACCACTCCTTACCATGCTCAGTGCAACGGACTGGTGGAAAGGTTCAATGGCACCTTGAAGACCATGCTGAGGAAACTAGCTCAGGAGAAACCACGCACGTGGGACAGGTACATCCCAGCATTGCTTTTTGCATACCGCGAGGTTCCTCAGGAGAGCTTGGGCTTTTCCCCATTTGAGTTGTTGTACGGCAGACAGGTACGCGGTCCCATGGCTATCCTGCGTCAGGCTTGGACGGACGAAGAAGCTGACGAGGAGGTGCAGACGACAGCGACCTACATCGTAGAACTCAGGAACAGGATTGAAGAGACCTGCAAACTGGCTCAAGAGAACCTGGGCAGAGCAGCACAGCGTTACGCGCGAGGATTCGACCGCAAGGCACGGCCGCGCAGCTTCAAGATTGGAGAACGGGTGTTGCTACTTTTACCTGTCAAACACAACAAGCTACAACTGCAGTGGCAAGGACCTTTTGAGGTGACAGCGAAAGTGGGCCAGAACGACTACAGGATCGTCATGAACGGGAAAGCACGCCTGTACCACGCCAACCTGCTGCGCGCCTACATAGAAAGGACTGCCTACGGGGAAAAGGACAAAGTGACAGAAGCAGTTGCTGTCGTGATGGACGAGACAACGGAAGAACAGGGAGGAGGACGTGTACCAGTTTGTCCGCTGGAGGCTAGTGAGGATCACACGGACGTGCACATCTCACCTGATCTTGGGGACGACCAGCAGGCGGACCTGCAAGAGATCCTGAAGGATGCAGCACGGGTCCTTACAGACATACCACTTCAGACGCATCTAGAGGAGTTTACCTTCGACTTGCTGGAGAAACAGCCAGTGAGGACGAAGCAGTATCCCATGCCTCACGCCCAGAAGGAGGTGGTCAGGAAGGAAATCGCCGACATGACGAAGTTGGGCGTCATCGAGCCAGCGAACTCTCCCTACAGTTCACCAATTGTGCTTGTGAAGAAGAAGGATGGACGCGTCAGGTTCTGTGTCGACTACCGGAAGCTGAACAAGATTACGGCGTTTGACGCGGAACCCATGCCTGATGTGGACTACCTCTTCAGTCACTTGGCCAAGGCCAAGTATTTTTCAAAATTAGACCTCACCAAGGGATACTGGCAAATTCCAGTTGCCGAGGAAGATCGCCCAAAGACTGCATTTACCACTCCGTTCGGCCAGTTCCAGTGGACAGTCATGCCTTTTGGTCTACAGAATGCAGGTGCCGTCTTCACTCGCATGATGAGGAAACTTTTGGAACCATTGAAGCGCGAGGACATCAGCAGTTTCATCGACGATGTGCTGATCGCGACTGAGACATGGACTGAACATCTCGACGCCCTGCGCGACGTGTTCGGAAGGTTGAAGGACGGAAATCTGGGAGCTAAACCGTCCAAGTGCTTCTTGGGATTTCGGGAATTGTCTTTCCTGGGTCATGTTGTCGGCGAGGGATTGCTCGTTCCAGAGGACGACAAGATCCAGAAGATTCGGGAGGCGGAGCCACCGCGCACGAAGAAAGAAGTCAGGTCTTTCCTGGGCCTAGCCAGCTTCTACAGACGCTTCATCCCGCACTTCGCCGAAATCGCTCTACCACTGACCAACCTTACCAAGAAACTACAACCGACCGTTGTAGTGTGGACTGAGGAATGTAGCTCCGCATTCAACACCCTGAAGAGGCGACTCACCAGTCAGCCTATTCTCCGACTACCAGACCTGAACAAGGACTTCGTGCTGAGGACAGACGCTTCAGGGAAGGGACTTGGGGCAGTGTTGCTTCAGGAGACAGAGGGGTTTTTGCACCCTGTTTGCTTCGCCAGCCGTAAGCTGACCTCGGCCGAGGCAGCGTATGCAACGGTTGAACGCGAGTGTCTCGCCATTGTCTGGGGCATCCAGAAGTTCGAAGCGTACCTGTACGGACGACCTTTCTGTCTGGAGACGGACCATCAACCTCTGCAATATCTTCAGGTTGCAAGGTTGGCAAACGCCAGACTTATGCGCTGGGCGTTGATTCTCCAACCGTACCAATTCACGGTACGCGTCATTCCGGGCGCCAACAATGTTGGAGCTGACTTTCTCTCTCGGGCTGTAGAGGAGAACATGACTGTGAGCGAAACCGAGGTTTCGTCTTGAAGAGGGGAGGTGTGTCACGATCGGGTGACATAGACCAAGAAAGTGTCACTCAGTGGAGTGCCTGTTCTTGGTCGAGTATGATAGAAAGCGCCTGTACGTGATATTGGGCTACAGCAGAGGTTGCTGACAGTGCTCAATGAACACGGAGGGTTTGCTGCGCACGAGTTTTACAGTGGAGGTTTCTGCTGTCATAGGGCTGACGGTTTTTCGCTGACAGCGCGCACGGAATTTTCAGGGATTGAGTTTCTCGTGTCTTTTTTCTGCTTGGGGAGGCAGAATTGTGTATAGCTGGACTGGTTTTGTGACAAGGTCAGTCACGTGTTATTGGCTAGGTTGTCTGAGAGAGGCACAAGGACGGCGCACTTGACACCCAGCGGCAGAAGGGGAAGGATCTAATACACAGTTTCTAGAGTATGATGGTTTTTCACCGAGTATTATATTCGGCACTCTAAGGGAACTTCCACCAATTATTTCTTCTCTCTGCCACGTATTTTGCTGAGGACAAGTCGTCAACTTTCCTTCGTCGGCGATGGCTTTCGCATAAGGATTCGACAAGGGGTTCTGGACGTTTTTGGTCACTGTTGACGAACAGAGGCTGTTCCAGGGAGGAAGCGGATTTTGCTTCCATGAGAGTACAATCATAGGCTTTTGAGGTAATAAATCATTATTTAACGCTGTTGATGAGTCTGTGTTGTGGAATGAAATACTCTCTGTTGTTCTTTCCAGGTTAGCGCATAATTTACTCTCTGTGACGCTAAAATACTAATCTGTATATGGTTTTTGCAGATAGGGAGAGAAGGACGGAAAATGACTGTTTTGTTGTTGTAAAAAGTCCGTTTTGTGCAGGCCCACGTGCTCGATGAGATATTTAAAGATGACATGTTTTAAGGTGGTGGGTGAGGGGTAGCTGACATGTTTAGTGCACCGATGCTTTCTGTTTGCAGCCTTCGTTCGTTCGTTCGTTACGTTTTCCTGAAACTGCTGCACGGCTGCCTTTGGCGGGACTTTGCTAGCTGCAGACGTTGGAGCTGGGACCTGAGGAAGCTACGCTAACCGGCTAACCAGCAGACCGGCTAACCAGCAGACCGGCTAACCAGCGAACCGGCTAACCAGCGGACCGGCTAACCAGCGAACCGACTAACCAGCATACCGGCTAAGCAGCAGCAGCAGAGATAAAGCTAAGTGCACCATGTCGTACGCACCCGTTGACCACCGTTGTCTTTTCGTATCTATGATTTCATTGGAGTAGTGACAACGTGGGGTGTGTGACACCTGCACGAACTAGAGCTTTTCGAACAGAACATTCGCATTTAACTATATTTACACGGGTTCAGCGTGTTACTATAATTTTCTATATACTACTGGCATTTTGTCAGTGAACACTGGTTTTTTTACGTGTTGAGAACGTAAAAGGAACATATTTTGAGTGAAGGCTCGAGGGAGGTGGAGAGTTTATACATAAACAGGCGTCTGAAACTTATACTTTTGTTGACTCTATTTAATTGTATGACTGCGAGAGTGGATCGTGGTGTGGTTAGTTAATTAGTAGTAATTAACCGGTTCATAATCACCTTAAGTGATATATTGAAACGTGACACCAACGAACATGACTTTGATCGTCTTTGACATGAGGATCAAGTGACCCAAACTGGCGCGTCTCCCCGCCATTGTTTCTGAATTTAACCCATTGTTGATATTAAAGTTTACAGGCGCTAAAATAAATCCAAGCTTAATGCAAAGAAGCGACAATTAGAATCTATGCAAAGCGTGTCCCCGTTGCTGGGATGAAAACACATTTCTAGTTTCGGTTTTGGCTAAACGCAGACTCGATCTCGAGCCAGTCGAGGTCACACTGAGCGAGTGACAGCCGGACGTGGCAATGTCGACAATGTCAATGATCTCACTCAAACTCAAAGATCTTGAACAAATTTCAAGATCTTTGCCTACATTCAGAATAGTCATAGATCAACATACCTTGGTATTTCGTGTTCAGAAAGACCGACCCGTAGCCTGACCTTTCCACCAAGGAAGGCATTCTCGCCGCCTGCTTTGGTCTGGCTTGAATCCACAAAATATAACAGAAGTTCGATGACAGTACCGCTGCACGCCATTTTTGATCTTCGAATTCGAATTTCACTCAAAACTTTTGCACGAAGCCCTTCCATTGGATGAAGTTTGGTAGACTTTTGCAATTTGCCTTCTGATTGGATCTCTTTTTGTCAGTGTGTAATTGGTTCTTTTAAAGGGAAGCAATCGCTCTCAAAATCATATTTCTGAATGTGTTGTTGCTTCCCTTTCAATCGGGGTTGGCTCCTTACCGAATAGACTAGAGGATCATAGAGTGTAATACAGCTGTGAAAAAATGTACGTTGAAAATAAAATGCTTTGCAATAATGCCCATCACGATCACGAAAACAAATGACGATCACGATCACGAGACTTGATTTTTTTGTCATCACGGATCACGGGCAAAGTCCCATCACGATCACAGAAATGGAAATTTCGGCAATCACGGTCACAGAAAGGTCAAAAAACGCCAATCACGATCACGGTTTTAAACCCTTTGGGGCCCTCGACTATGGCGGTGGGGGTTGCCGGATTCATACTTCCTCGGTTCCTCCCTTTTGTCTGACGTACAAAGAAAACGACAATAATAAGTCTCTGGCGTGTAAACTGGCAATGTTGTATACATATGCATGGAGTTGGCCAGTTTACATAAACACTACTAATAATTCGATACTCTAACTAAATCGGTTATACAACATCAAAGAATATTTACCTCACTTCGGCAAGTCATTCACTCTATACAACTTCCATCCGTCCTCTGTGACAATTCAGGTAAAAGTGACCGGGACAGCTCACCCGTCCACCAGTTGGGGTGGATTCACAAAAACTTCACGTGCAACGTGACAAGACAAAAATCCGTGCGTGTTTAGGCTGTCAACCCTAGCATCCATAGGTGCTTGCACTTGACATTATATTATATCAAAATCATGTTCGTAACATCACCCCTTTCCCCCGGGAAAAAAATATTATACGAAGTGTAATATTTTTTTGCATCAAACACATTATTTACATATTAACAATGTTCCGGTAACAGTGTGCAAAAGATACTTTGTCACAGTCACAAAATCACAAAGATAGTTTAAAAAAAAAAATTCAAACTGGAAAATACGTCGTTGACTAATTCAGAACATCCAAAATCGACTTTCATGTCAGATCAGCAATACATCCATTAATACCTGTTACAATTCCTTCTCATGGGATAATACCTCTCAAGTCCTACTAATATGCACCATGCATTGAATTAGCGACACAATTCCCATCAACAGGTTTTCGAGTCATTATAGAAGCAGACTTAGTCCTATAAAGCTCACAATAAAGGCCTCCAAACCAGCCTTGTACGCAAAATAACCCTGTGCACTACTTCCCCAGCAGTCACATGTTATTATACCATAATGCGTACCCAATACAAACTCACATGCCTAGTCACATCTAGGAAATACCATCAAATACGATACTGAACAATGACAATACTGGTCAAGACAATGAATACTCCTTATCAGAAAACGTACGAGAAAAATATAGAAAATGACCGCAACATAAGAACTGAAATGCCACCCGACACCGGAATCATCGTTCAATAACCTTCTGCTCAAACCGTTTCAAACATATCTAGAGGTAAAATGAGTCGTCTGTCTTCTGCTTTTCTGACTCTGTGTCTCTCTCTCTCTGTGTCTCTCTCGTTCCTCATTTCTTCTAATATCTTCCGTCTCTTCTTCTCTTCCTCTTTCTTCTTCTCTTCCTCTTTCTTCTTCTCTTCCTCTTTCTTCTTCTCTTCCTCTTTCTTCTTCTCTTCCTGTTCTTTCTTCCGTTTCTTCTTCTCTTCCTCTTTCTTCTTCTCTTCCTCTTTCTTCTTCTCTTCCTCTTTCTTCTTCTCTTCCTCTTTCTTCTTCTCTTCCTGTTTCTTCTTCTCTTCCTGTTTCTTCTTCTTTTCCTGTTTCTTCCTCTCTTCCTTCTTGTCCTCACTAAATGTTTTAACGATGTCTAGCATTGTTTTATAAACAGGACAAGTAGATAGTATGTGAGCAGTGTCACCACAGCATAAACAGCGACGTATTTTGCGTAAGAGCGTTGTCCAATGGCCATTCCTATACTTGCTTCCTGGAATACGGCCGAGTATGACATCGCAGGGAGGGTTTTCGATGACGCATACTGTGACTTTCCCCGCGTAATAGGGACAATCCAAACTGACAGTTGCCACAGGTAGATGAACAATCGTTCCGTCAAACTGTCTACATGACTGAGTTTCACCCGTTAACTGATCGTCTGAAACAAGACTTTTGCGGACACCCACAGTGGTGCAACCAGAGTCCAACATGACAACAACGTCAGCTCCGTTAACTGTGCCTTTACAAGTCTGAATAGTATTTGGTAGATTGTCGGATGCTGACATCCCTACCATGGTGTCTACCGCTACAGGAACACTCACATTTGTAAAATGGGGTTTGAACGAATCTCCCGTGCTATGTGTTGATGGGCAGTCCCTTTGGTAGTGTGAGGTGTCACCACATGTGTAACAGCCACGCCCCCAGCCTGTATGTGGTGCCCCCTGACCAAACCCTCGATTTCCCCGGTGATTAAACCCTGGGCCAGATCTGCGTGCAGAGACATTACCCCGTCCTGAGCCTGAAAAATCCCCCGTGTTCGCCGACGGGCTACCAAAACTCAGATTGCTGAGAAAAGGCTCTGGGTTTCCTTTAGCTGCCATGGACTGCGTAGGGTGTGCTTCTCGATAACGATCTGCTGCTTCGATCATTGCTTCTGCGGAGGTAAACTTTGACTCTCTTAGGAATGTGACAAGTTGAGTGGAACAAGAGGACAAAATTTGTTCCCTCAGCAGTAAATCAACCAGTTTATTGAAATCTGCGCCTACTCCTGCTAACTCAGCCCAACGAAGAAAATATCTTCTCAATCTGCTGAAAAAAGTAGCCATATCTTCTGATTGTTCTGGCTTAGCTGATCTGAAATGCGAACGGAACCCTTCCTCGGTACATCTAAACCGCTTAAGCAAGTGCTTACTCAATGCGTCATACGATTGGGACTGTTCCACTGAGAGCTCTTGATAATAGGTCAAAGCTTTGCCTTTTAACAGAGAAGTTAAGGTGGAGACCCAGTCTGATCTTGGCCACCCCATTGAAATGGCATGCTTTTCAAAACGGTATAAATAACTCTCAAAATCATCGTGTTTTTCGTCGAAATAAGGTAACTTTGGTTTTCCCTTTGATGATTTTTCTTTTTCCCTACTCTCTCTCTCACGGCCGGCGAGCCGTTCAGCTTGAGCAAGCTTTTCTCTTTCGATTTCCATCTCCTTTTCCTTCAACTGTCTATCTTGCTCTAACCTTTGTCTTTCGAGCTCCAACTCCTTTTCCTTCATAACAATCTCCTTTTCCTTCAACTGTCTATCTTGCTCTAACTTTTCTCTTTCAACCCTCATCATCTCTCCACCGTCTCTCTTACTTTGCCGGTCTGCAAGTCTAACCTCACGCAAGGAATCCTGTAAATACTTAGTGGTCTCGGCTTCATTCAGTCCCATACATTTCGCCTCCGACCTTAACTGTGCAATCAAAGTGTGTTCGGATTCATCCTCACTCCCCTCTGGTTTTGCATCAGCCATGATGAAAAATGTATCAAATATGCACAAACTTGCAAAAATTCACAACCCCAGCGCTACAAAAAATTTCTATCAACTAGAACAGCGCCATAGAACCATGTGTACATATCACTCTAAATGACAAGCGAAAAGAAAACAAACATGAAAAAGTATCTTCAATTGCAAGGAAAAAATTGCATTCCAAACACTAGGTTGCTGTTGTCAGGTATCAACAGTCAAAATAATTATCCCCAAAAATGAAACTCCGTTTCCCACTGACTCAAAATAAATCAATGAAAACGTATCTCCAACTGCCCCAAGAACTAAACGAGCAAAACAAGCTCTATGCAAAACGAAAAACTTGAAAATGCAAAAAGGGTCATGGGTAAACTCAACTTGAAAAAATGGTACTAGCAAGCTCGCTGACTCGCGACTTGATATGAATTTAACTGGCAATTTTGAAGAAAAAATAATATGGGCTCTGGCAAGCTCGCCAATTGTTACGAATGGGTTTTGTAAATTTACTTATGATGTACTCACAAATCACTCATACTCTCTATTCCAGGTTCGACCTCACTCATAACAATAATCAAGAAGGGAAAAACAGTTTAACAATTTACTTTCGTCCTTTGCATCCAAATACTTTTTTTTTTTTTTTTTTTTCCCTTACACCTGTTCCTTGTCCCGGTGTGCTCTCACGCCGCCCCGTCCCTATGGAAAGCCGTTTGGCTCATAACTATTACAGCTGTAATTTAAAATAAATACACCTGTATTTAATGATAAATACAGCTGTATTTATTTCTTAAACGTATACAATAAGTATCATTATTAATTACAGGTGTATTTTTTTTATTAATTACAGGTGTATTTTTTATTAAATACAGGTGTATTTATTATAAATTACAGGTGTATTTATTTTTAAATACAGGTGTAATTATTATTAAATACAGGTGTATTTATTTTTAAATACAGGTGTATTTATTATTAAATACAGGTGCATTTATTATTAAATACACCTGTATTTATTATAAAATACAGGTGTAATTAATGATAAATACACCTGTATTTAAAAATAAATACACCTGTATTTAAAAATAAATACACCTGTATTTAATAATAAATACACCTGTATTTAAAAATAATTACACCTGTATTTAAAAATAAATACACCTGTATTTAAAATTAAATACACCTGTATTTAATAATAAATACACCTGTATTAATCAGTTATTAGTCACGTGGTTAAGCGACTTAAAAACTTGGACTGGGAATCCACATGAAAAACACTAAGCTTATACGCGTCTTCATCGCCTCGCTTTGCCGCCTTTTGACAGACTGAACAGCTCAAGATGGCGGGGGTGGCAAATGTCCCTGATGTTTTGGAAGGTTTGCGAGTGCAGTTTTAATTAACGCTGTTGCCCAGGCTCGCACAGCAGGGTAAGTTAATTGTTTTATCAGACGAATTCGGTTCTTGTGACGATCTACACCGAGTCAGTGGGGCATCCACATCCAGAAGTTGAACTTGAAGGGAGGCCTGTACGCGTTTTTGACCAAAGATGCAAAATATTGGAATTCGGTGCGAGAGACTAGCTGCTATATCGTGTTATCGGTAATCTTGAACTTTAGCGTGTTAAATTCATAGCTCTTAATTCAGAGGCATTTAAGTCTCCAAATTTGTAGAACCTGTACTTGTAATCATAACAAGTCATTTTAGATCCCTTTGAAGTTACGGAATGAACTCCGATGATGAACTGTACGAATGCATTTGACCCATCAAAGAAGGAATTATCCGTGTGACCAGACAAGGGAGACAAATCTTTCGTGTAGATGATGTCCCATGGTTGACAACGTACACCATTTTCGGTGCATTTTCGTCACGCTAAAGTTCAAGATTACCTTGTTATCTGTGTGTGTGTGTGTGTGTAATCCGTTGTAAAGTGTATATTATGATTATTTGGTGGCGGCGGCAGTGGTACGTATATAATCTCATATGGAAAGCCGTTTGGCTCATAACAAACCTTGATTGATATGGGTTAAAGCTGTGGTCTATTTATGACTTTCCGGGGCTACGAGTTTGAAAAATAGGGACAAAATCATGTACAGATTTCTGTACAGCAAACACTACCCGAAACCCCACCTATACGGCGTGTATGACCTTGAGAGCTTCAGTCAACGCTTGAATTTTGCAGTGGTAACATCTGGTTTGCTCTCGCAGAGCTGAGCATATTTGTTGTCAAGAAGGATCGAGCAGAAAAAATAAACGACTTGGCAGGGATTCGAACTCAAGGCATCGGGGCCTCGAAATGTCAGGGCCGATGTCTTAACCGCTAGGCCACTTCACCAGTATTGTCAAAGATAAAAAAATTGATAATTTTATATCATTCTACGCTTGAATTATCATTTATGCGTTGCAAAAACGTAAAAATTGACATTAAAATTTGCCTTTATTTGCAAACATGTTTTACAGAATCGCAGTACATGTTTACACCGTCATGCTACACGACATTCGCGCCATGCAAATAGCTGCGATATCTCTATTTACAACATGCAAGAAAATGACAAGAACAGTAATTGAATCTCTCCAAAGCCAGTTGAAACCAGACATCTAAGAAATAGTTATACATGTATTCACTTCTGAACAACCGGCACGGTTGGCCTAGTGGTAAGGCGTCCGCCCCGTGATCGGGAGGTCGTGGGTTCGAACCCCGGCCGGGTCATACCTAAGACTTTAAAATTGGCAATCTAGTGGTTGCTCCGCCTGGCGTCTGGCATTATGGGGTTAATGCTAGGACTGGTTGGTCCGGTGTCAGAATAATGTGACTGGGTGAGACATGAAGCCTGTGCTGCGACTTCTGTCTTGTGTGTGGCGCACGTTATATGTCAAAGCAGCTCCGCCCTGATATGGCCCTTCGTGGTCGGCTGGGCGTTAAGCAAACAAACAAACAAACTTCTGAACAATGGGCGGATAGAGATATAAATCATGCTGCTTCAAGAATAACATAACATGAATTCATATCAATGTTTTTCCTTCATTTTCTCAATTGGCGCAGTAGCCTAGTGGTTAGGACATGAGACACGAAGTCGAGAGTTCGAATCTTCGCCGGGGCGTTTATTTTTTCCCCTTGATCTCTCTTGAAGATAAAATATGAGAGAGCAAACCGGCTGTTATCCCTGAAAAATTCAAGCGTTGACTGAAGCTCTCAAGGTCATACACGCCGTATAGGTGGGGTTTCGGGTAGCGTTTGCTGTACAGAATTCTGTACATGATTGTATCCCTATTTTTCAACCTCGTAGCCCAGGAAAGTCATAAATAGACCACAGCTTTAATCTCCAGAGCTGTGTACCAGGGAAAACCATGTTATAAAGTAGACTTTTTATTAAATTTAACTTGAGACATTTAAGCTGTACAAATTAATTTCATTCACAAATACTAGTTTCATAAATATCCTTGGCCTGCAGAGATAGAATAACAAATACTTGCACATTTTGTTTGTCTTAGTGTTCAGTAAATATACAAAGGTTTTAAAGTAAAGCACCTTCATAACATGGAAACCGGAAGTTGTGACATGAATTTGAATACTGCTAACACTACCAAGAAAATAATATATATATATTCTATGTTGTTTTGTTGCAAGTCTGCATCATTAACAACCTGGAGTATTACTGGAAAAAAAATTATTACTAAAGAAAATATGTATACTCTCGATACTCTCCATGCACATGATTTTTGTGCAGACGAGAATTTTTGCAATTCAATAAAAGGGCGACCACCCAGTAAAGTCTTGGTTCAATTATGTTCTTTTTATGGGTTAGTTGTTAGCAACAATGTAACCGACAAACTTCAAACAGAATTTTGGTGCTTTCCTCTAACATATATTATATATTTGAAAAACATCAATGTTTACCTGTGTCAAGTTTCTTTTTTGGGAGAGTATACATTCAAGTTGCCATTTATATACATGTTTTAAGGACTGAAAATACATGTCACAAAATGGGAAACGGCCCAGGAGAATAACTTGTATGTAAAGCAGCAAATGATAAACACATGGTTTTACCCCTGAAAGCTCCAAAGATTTGGGAAAATGAATCTCGTTTGACTTCACATATCAAACTGAACGTCAAGCAGCTCAAAAAAAGTCTCAAGAAAAGTTACGCTTTCAAAATAGCATTTCATTCTGTGTCGCAAAGCATGCTTAACATTTCTACGCTTCTACAAATGAACACAAGCATGCAATAATTCCCTCTCTTTTGAGTCCTGGTACTTGTATGCTTATTAAGAAAGCGGGATGATGTTTCCTTTATTTCAGAATTTCTTTTTTGTCTTGTTTCAGATGGAAAGTGCGGAGAAACCACCATCTGAGATTTCGTGTTTTTCATGTCTGGGAGCCGGTCCACAGTACCAGGAGGGTACCAGAGTCCTCTGACCGTGGTGTTTGTGGACACACCCGAAAAGCCACTCCCCAGAGTGTCAACTTGTGCCCTCAGAATGCAGGTGTCTGCCCGACAGGTCAAGAACTGAGGCAGAAGCTGTCCCAGGCTGTTCTTGAAGGGGGTGGATTTTATTTATTGTAAAAACTTTCCTTCAATGGTGCGTTTAGTTTCTGCTTGGTAGCCGTAGCTGTTGGTGTTTCTATCTGTACACACCCTGGGGGGGGGGGGGGGGGTGTTAACGTTGAACTTTGAAATCTTAAAATTATTAAGACAAGGTGTGTGTGGTTTTTTTCTCTCAGTAAAATAAGCTTTATTTTGGGTGCCTGTACCGTACATCATTTCTTACTTGCTATTAAATGCAAGAGAGAGACTTTCGAAGATTTGATGTTTGTGTTTCGCATTATTTTTGCTTGGTAGCCGTAGGTGTTGGTGTTTCTTTCTGTACACACCCTGCGAAAAAATGTTTGTTCTGCAATTTTGAAGAGAATTCACAAATGTATTCAAACTGAATTATTTGAGGTCATGCTGCAAAGGAAAAAAAAAACATGACCCTGATTTAACCGGTTTCCTATACTCCTTTACATACCTTGTTTTTGTTTTGATTGTTTTCTTTGCTTTTTGCAGGGGGGGGGGGGGGTGTTTAACGTTGAACTTTGAAATCTTAAAATTATTAAGACAAGGTGTGTGTGGGGTTTTTCTCTCAGTAAAATAAGCTTTATTTTGGGTGCCTGTACGGTACATCATTTCTTACTTGCTATTAAATGCAAGAGAGAGACTTTCGAAGATTTGATGTTTGTGTTTTGCATTATTTAAATTGCCGTTGTGTTTCAAGAGTGTGTTCTGTTCTTATTTGTTTTTTTGCACCACTGTTTGTCATTATGTTGCCTGCTTTTCGTGTTCCGTGTAACGCTGTCCATGGAAAACATGTAAAGCATTGTATTTCTCTCGACTATTGATCAAGTAAACTAAGCACTTCACATCATATCAGGTATCAGTTACCTAATGTACAGAATAAATGGTTCAACCCCCCTACTACACGAATAACACGTTGCCAGCAAAATATCAAAAGCACTCGGACTAGCGTTACAGTGTCCCATACAAAACTTGGCAATATACACCATAAACCGGATACAAACAAATCAATTGCACGCTAACAACTTTGTTATACTGTCTCATAATGGTATACAAATTAATAAACTCAAAAGCGTTTGTAACAGTTATGATAATGTGATATTCGTGCCCTGTGTAACGATAGTCTGTTTTTATGTTTTACCAAATTAACCAAAACTGGCGTTGTCTACTGCTTTTCCTTTTATAGTTTTACACTCCTCTGTAGTGAAGGTCACTGCTCACACAAGGGCGGGGATGTAGCTCAGTCCTGTTGGCCGCTGTCAGCGCGAGTTCGTCCCCACGTTCGGCGAGAGATTTATTATTGCTCACAGTCAACTTTGTGTGCAGACTCTCCTCGGTGTCCGAACACCCCCGTGTGTACACGCAAGCACAAGACCAAGTGCGCACGAAAAAGATCCTGTAATCCATGTCAGAGTTCGGTGGGTTATAGAAACACGAAAATACCCAGCATGCTTCCTCCGAAAGCGGCGTATGGCTGCCTAAATGGCGGGGTAAAAACGGTCATACCCGTAAAAGCCGTGGGAGTTTCAGCCCATGAACGAACAAACGGCTCACACAATTTCAGCTTTCTTGTTTAGTTTATAAATTTCAGCCTCAATTCCTCGTCTCTGTAACCAGTATTAAATAGTGACTGTTTTGCTAACTGTTCAGCTGTCACCTGCCAAGTAGAACCGATGTATTCTTTATGATGTGATAAAATTAAAGTATTCATTCCACTTTGTGATGGATGAACTCGCAACTGCCAAGTATTACCAGTCTTATGATGGGATAAAAATTAAGTATTCATTCCATTTTGTGATAGGTTAACTCTCAACTGCCAAGTAATACCAGTCTAATGATGTGATAAAAATATTCATTCCATTGTGTGATGGGTTAACTCTCACCTGCCAAGTATTACCAGTGTGTCTTGTGATGTGATAAACATAAAGTATGCATTCCATTTTGTGATGATTTTCCTTATTTAAAGTAGATTTTCTGCATGACACTTGTTTGATTAAAATTAATTGTATTTGTGGCAGACAACTTGAGTTATGTTTTGTGTTTTTGTAAAAACAACTTGTTTTTTTTAATATGACTGGAAATGAGACTAGCAGCCATGAATCCATAACTACATTTTGCTGTCCATCATAGACATCTCACTCGCACATGTTCATTGCCTCACCATACAGGAATCAAAATCCATACAAACAATTTGTATTATCCAATATTCAAACTTGTCATACACATTTATTCATACACAAGAATTATGTGTCATACACATTCAAGCAATCAAGATCCAATAAATGTATATAATTGATGTTCTTAAAAAGACTACACACACACCTAAATATATAGGTGATCTTTGAAATGGGACATTTACATGCAAAATTCAGAATGCAAACAGAGCTTTGGCTTGCAAATTTAATAGTCATTAACCAGCACATAATATGAATAATTTTTGAAATTGTTGTGATACTGATTCAATTTTTCACATAAAATCAGAATTTCATTTATTTTAGTTTCCTGATACAAATGATTCGTCTAGCTTACCTTGAATAAACATACCAATACGTCAAAAAGTAGGACATCTGAGCTCAAAGATTAATAGTTTGGTTTGAAAAATCTCTAAATACACATAATTACAAAAACAAAACAAAATTCCGTGATAGAACATGTACTGATCTTGCAACTAAAGTAAAAAGGGGACTCGGGTGTGCTGTTAAAATTGTTGGCACATTTTAGTATCTAAAACTCACCTTTGATTTTAGGGGGTGCCTATTCTTTCTTTATTTGGTGTTTAACATTGTTTTCAACCACGAAGGTTATATCGCGACGGGGGAAGGGGGGAGATGGGATAGAGCCACTTGTCAATTGTTTCTTGTTCACAAAAGCACTTAATCAAAAATTTGCTCCAGGGGCTTGCAACGTAGTACAATATATTACCTTACTGGGAGAATGCAAGTTTCCAGTACAAAGGACATAACATTTCTTACATACTGCTTGAGTAAAATCTTTACAAAAATTGACTATATTCTGTACAAGAAACACTTAACAAGGGTAAAAGGAGAAACAGAATCAGTTAGTCGCCTCTTACGACATGCTGGGGAGCATCGGGTAAATTCTTCCCCCAAACCCGCGGGGGGTACCTATGCGACTGACCACAATGTTTACTTTCATCAGGCACAAAGTTCTTCAGCAGAAGAATGATTAATATTCTAGCAACAAACATGCAATAAATTCATACATGATTATTGATGTTCAAAAAATGCTCTACACTACTTCACCAAACTAAATGGAGAACTGAAAATGTTTAAAACACTTTCTTTCTTTATTTGGTGTTTTCAACCACGAAGGTTATATCGCCACGTGGAAGGGGGGGGGGGGGGAGGGGAGATGGGATAGAGCCACTTGTTAATTGTTTCTTGTTCACAAAAGCACTAATCAAAAAATTGCTCCAGGGGAAAACACTAACCATAAACAATAAACACCACTATGAGGTTTGATAGGTAACTTAAAGGGACCTTGACCTTCAATGAACGTTGCAAAAAGCTTATGTTCTGATGAATATGGGTGAATGAGGCACCAGGCAGGTTTCACAGTATTGTGTTCAGCAATTTACTATTTACACACTCAAATTCTTCAAAATAAATGTTGGCACACAATTCAAAGGACATGTTTTTCCAACAAAGTGAGTTTGTTACAACTAAAAACAGTAATTTTTTTTATAGTCCTGGTCCTTATTTATATCTAAAAACCAGGCGCAAAGCGGCATACCCTGAAAACGCAAAAAAAGCAATACGGTCATCCTATGCATGCATATAGCTCATATAGCCAAAACCGTTGAAGATAGAAAGACATTTATTGAACAAAAAATATGCCCCACATCATTCTTAACAAGTTTTGTTCTTGTATGTATATCAAAATATTGATTCTCAAATGAATGGTTTGAAAATATACGACTTCCGGCAGACCTAGACCGTTTTGAAGGAAAAAACCGTCTTTTTTTTCAAACCATTCCATGGCCATCAATATTTTCATATACATGTAAGACCAAAACGTGTTAAGACTGGTGTTGTGCATCTAGTTTGTTCAATAAATGTCTTTCTATCTTCAATGGTTTTGGCTAGATGAGGTAACAAGAGAAGGATATGGGCATTGGAATTACGTCAACATTTCGAGCATTGTCACAGATGAAACATTTACTGCAGGGTGCTCCTGATTAACAAACCGAGCAAAACTGAAAATTATTGAAGAGAAGACATGTCTGAACAGTTTATAAAGAGACAAGTTTGCAATAATTTGTAAACACCATTATTGTATGGAGGAGTAACTGTTCCCCTACCCCCTAAGAAGGTATTTCTGTCCGTCAACCACGTGAGCGATCGCCACAAATCGAGGCATCACTCGCATTTCAGTTTGGACACACCCGCTGATTGCAAATGCACAGTACGTGTTTCGACACTGAAACGTGACGATTGAGCGTCAAAATAGTTTCTTAAAACAGTCGAAAATGGAGTTAAATGTGACTTCAACACTCAGTGGCGATCGCTAGAGTGCCGATTGTTACTAGACGGACACTAGAAAACCTCAGAAAATGTAATTACTTTGCGATTTTTTTAACTGAAAAACTGTTGCGGTCTTTTTCTGTCGAGCGCGAGCGTCAACGTTAAACAACGTGAGGTCACTTCCTCCCCAAACGGTTAGTTTTTGAATGAAAAGAAAAATGTGGCGATCGCTACATTGTTTAGACGGACTGGATCGCAACTTTGAAACTCGGGTCACCGTGCGTCGATCAAGGGCAAATTGACCTCGGCAACATTATAACTCACTTCAAGGGTGCACAAACTTGTATTTACAGTATAAAAAATTAGGTAAACTTGTGTTTTTGTCCTGTGAAATCACAATTAGTTTCGATGCTCTTGATATCGCTATGCGGACGGACAGATCCGAATCCCCATACATTTTTTTTGCGGAGCTAGTATAAGTTAGAATTTGTGTTATGGATATCGATTGTTGTTGAAAAACAATCATTTCAATGTGTTCTGGCACTCTCAACCACCACAGCATTGATACTTGTGCATGTGTGTGTTGGAATTTAGTTCTTTGTTTAGTGATGCTGTGGCAAAAGTAAATTCATCCGTCCGTATTTTGACGATCGCCACCATTCACACGCACATAAATAAACACATTATCAAAAATTTCAACTTTTATTTTCAAAAAAGTATTTAAACAACAACTAGTTTGCATGTTAATACAACAAATACAGCAGATTCTCACAGATATGGATTTAAAAGACTAAGCAAATCTGAGACTATCAAAATGGCCTAATACCATGAAACCTGCCACCATTGAATATAAAAAGAAAAATAACTGATTTGACTCTAGTTAAACTATGGCGCTCATGGCATCATACCAAAGTTTGAACGAGTATCCCTTTCACTGTTCTGTACAGCTGTGAAAACACAGTGAGACATAATAATAATGAACATAAATTAATCACCCCTTCTCGCCAGAGCTCACGGCAATACACAATAGCAAAACAAATCAGAGCATTCACACACCGACACACACAAAGTCGTTAAAGGTTTATTGGCTGCGGCAATAATAGCCGCAAGAATAATCCTTTAGTTCGTTCAAAGTACCCAAGCATGTCCTGTATACAAAAGTAAGGCGATTGAGATTTTATTTTGTTTTTTTTACACAAGCCAGAGAACACCAGTGCTTGTGAGAGCAAAATGTTTGCCCGTAGGGAAGTGAACCTTCCTTATCTTTCGCACCAGAGAGCTGTTCAAAAGGGGTATTGTGCAAGTTGGCTATTAAACCATTGTAATTCGGAAAATGTCTTTAACCTTCGCCGGCACTCGTGGGTCCGTGCGGACCCAGAAGGGTGTTTGATTGCAAATATCTTTTAAACGAGTTGGAATTTTTTAATGAGCTTTTAGAAATGCCTCAGACACCTAACAAGCTATCATCTCCTAAAATCTCATTAAATTTCAGTGATAATTAATTAATTAATTAATGGTCAAATTTAGACTACACACGGAAGCATTTGTGGGGACGTGCGGACCCATACTTCTCAAAGAAGGAAAAGCGTGTATACCCTTCCGAGGCACTCGTGGGTCCGTGCGGACCCAGAAGGGTGTTTGATTGCAATTGAGACAGTGAAAAAAGGTCAGGTGTCATGTCTACTGTCCCGAATGACACACGATTGCTGACATTTCACCATTGCCAAAAGAATAAACAAATAAGAAATAGGTAGAAAATGAATGTGAAAACTGACTTTGATTGTTGATCAGTATTTTCTATACCACTAACAAATAATCTACTTACACATAGCTGTTTGGCAAATGTATGTTGCATGGGACACACTGACATGAAAGTGGAAGATGTTTTTCCCTCTAGAGAAACTACATATCAAGTTACACTTTTTGTGCTCTTCCATTCCAGTTGGCAATCAATTGTTAACGCATGTTATTAGAAAAAATAGAACGAAAACAGATTAGATAGAATGAAAAATGTACTGGTGATGTCATTTGGGACATACTGACATGAAAACGTCACCTTTTGTCATTGTCTCAAATATCTCTTAAACGAGTTGGAATTTTTTAATGAGCTTTTAGAAATGCCTCAGACACCTACAAAGCTTTCATCTCCTAAAAGCTCATTAAATTTCAGTGATAATTAATTAATTAATTAATTAATTAATGGTCAAATTTAGACTACACACGGAAGCATTCGTGGGGACGTGCGGACCCATACTTCTCAAAGAAGGAAAAGCGTGTATACCCTTCCGAGGCACTCGTGGGTCCATGCGGACCCATACTTCTCAAAGAAGGACAATTGTGCAAACCCTTCCGTGGCACTCGTGGGGCCATGCAGACCCATAATATTTTACCAAATACCGTGTGCAGTCTAAATTTGACCATTAATTAATTAATTAATTATCACTGAAATTTAATGAGCTTTTAGGAGATGATAGCTTTTTAGGTGTCTGAGGCATTTCTAAAAGCTCATTAAAAAATTCCAACTCGTTTAAGAGATATTTGCATCAAACACCCTTCTGTGTCCGCACGGACCCACGAGTGCCACGGAAGGATATGCATATTTTTCTTTCTTTGAGAAGCATGGGTCTGCACGGCCCCACGTAAGGATATGCACATTTTTCCTTCTTTGAGAAGCATGGGTCTGCACGGCCCCACGAATGCGTCCGTGTGTAGTCGATAACGAGTGCCGGCGAAGGTTAATGGCTGAATAACAATGAGTTCCTTTATACGTTGGATTGGGCAAGCCATATATATATATATATATATATAAATATATCTAGCATCAATAAACCTAAAAATACACTAAGGTCTTTTTCAAAAACAATAGTCTGTTTTAAAAACTTTCAGCAATTTTCAACCTTATAAATCTATACTATAGATACATCAAAAGAAATTTGGTCAGACATGGGATTCAGAAAAAGTGATAATTAAGGGAAAAAAAAGTGGGGGTCTGGGGGCCGCAGAAGGCCCCCAGTAGGGTCCAGGGGCAACGCCCCTGGTCGGGGTCTGGGGGCTTCACCCCCAGAAGCTGAAGGTTTTTAGTATTTTAGACACACAAAAATGGCCCTGAAATGCATATTTCAGCTTAATCATAGCCCCCCCCCCCCCCCTCCCTTTCTCTTCCTTCCCATGTTTCTCAAATTAATTTTACGCTAAGACTCAAAATAAGGAGGAGAAAGAGAGAGAGAGAGAGAGAGAGGCGGGGATGGGGGGGGGGTGGTGGCGTGTGACGGTGTGGTTTCAATGTTCTTACCTTGTCGGTGCCAAACGACTCCAGTGACTGATTACACGACTGGGTTTTCAGGATAGTCAGGTGCTTGTTGCTTTTCAAGTGGCTTTTGAGGGCAGTCTTTCCATTGGAACCGTAGTTGATAACATTAACATCGTTGCACAAAGTGCACTAAGCTTTTCCCGGCAAGTTGATTTTAGCAAAAGCATCGCCAACTTTCAGTTTCACGTCTTGTGTCTTCTGGCCTTTCTCGTATTTCCAGCTCAATGATACAACTTCATCGAGCCAGTCGAATCTCCAGAGATTTTTCTTGTACTTCTGCTGGTCAATTTCCCGGGATAGAACGGTTTCGTCTCGCTTTAGCTTCCTCATCATTTTGGCAAGTGGCTCGAAGCGATGTAAAAATGGCGCCGAATCATTCTCATACGGTATGCTTTAGCTTATACTGAATCCCCGATAGCTACGTTGAAACGGTGACTGTAGGAGACAAAGACACAGAGCGCGTTCCCATACGGATCGACCAGCAACAGTCTGACCGTTTTAGGAACCAACCGTTCAAGAATAGTATGGAATGGAGCGTCGCGATCAGCGGACCGGCCGAAAAACTTGGGTCTTTACCTACATATATCCCAACATTTTCTCAGCGGATTTGCACGAATCTCAAGAATGATCCCTGGAGCCTAAAAATTTACGGAATTCCGTAATTTTACGGAAGAATCCCATGTCTGTTTGGTGCAATTAAACAGGTAACCTAATGGCAAATCATTGTGTAAAACTTTCTTTACAACTTTCTTTCACAAAGTGTACATATTTTTTTTATTTTTTTTAGCAATATTGTTTTCGTGGTGCAGTACCTGTGTTTAAAAATAATAAAATACACAGCGGACATAATTTCGCTTTATTTGAATGACTTTCCACTTTACAAAGATTGGTTTAGAATTAGAGCGCAGATTTAAACCAATTTGAAAAAAACAGTTGCTTATACCTTCTACCATGCTTGGTACTTTGAACAAACTTTATGATTGTTTTTGAGGCTTTCATTGTTGCAGCCCAATGCTGCTCAGTGCAAATTAACTTTTTTGAAGGCGAAGTGTCTGCACCCAGACACATCCTTACTCTGAGGTCTCAAAGCAAACCCGCAAATTGAGGCACACCTCCCAACGCCATGCAAGATATTGCAGATTTATTGCACGATTACGTGGCTGGAGCGGATAGGGCAAGTAGCCTAATAAGTTTACAATTTAAAACGAATGCTTCTTTCATTGACAAAAGCAGTAATCATGTGTCAAAACACTGGATCGGCTTTGGAATGCGCTTGTAAATAAAAGTAGACAATGAATTTTTCTTGTGATTCCACTGACCAATCTGCTTGTAGTCTGGACAATCAAGCGTACAAAATATGGCAAAATCGTATGGGTTCACAGGTCTGCTATACACTTCAGGTTTGGGGTGTCCACAAGCTAACTTTTTTTTTACTCGAGCATGTTGGCAACGAACTGGAGAACAACATCTGACCATGTTGATTGGTGGGTGGCCCACTCCGAGGGTCAATGCGCTCCGTTAGTTGCACGAGCTGTTCCTCAGAGAGGGGGCAAGCCGTGGCAGGCACATCCTAACGACTGTCTGGCAAAGGATGGTCCTCGATTATCGATTGAAGGCTTCTCCCTTTCCAGAAGTCCTGTACTGCTGTGGATGTGCTGGCTCGTCTCTCCAGCATCCCCCTGAAGAAGAGCTGCAGGGGAGTTCTGTTGCGCTCTGTCCTCAGGGGTTGGTGGTTCTTCTGTTCCACAATCCACTGTAGGGACCGGTTCGGCAGAAAAACATAGTGGAGGGCCCACAAGTGAATGGGATTGTCCATGTTCAGTATCCCCAGACCACCTTCTGCCTGTGGTGTTCTCATTGCAGTAAACAGGTCATGGTAAGGGTTCACCACATCTTTCCAGACGTCGAGCCAGAGACGCTCGATCCTTTGGTTATGGTCACTGCGGCCTTGCATCGCACTGCCTCTCCCTTCTCCCCTGTGTTCATTCATGAGGGCGACGACATCCAGATTCTCGCCACCATGGTCCATGCGGAGTCCAAAGCGTTGGGTTCCACCCAAAAACAGATCCCGAACGGTCTCTGACCTGTTGTTTCGGTGGCATGGAGGAAGGTAGTGGCCCGGCTAAAGCCATCGATTGCCCCATGAATCACCATTTTCCACCTGCAATATAACAAACAGAGATCCGTTTCCATATGTGATTTCACCACACAAATTCTGATTAAAGAGTTATTGGGAAATAAGTACAGGTAACATGCTCAGTAAATATTAAAAAGTAATGGTCAAAGTGCTTTTTCATGACCGAGAATCAAGACCATTATTTTTAATATATGAGACAGTGACAAAAGGTCAGGTGTCATGTCTACTGTCCCGAATGACACACGATTGCTGACATTTCACCATTGCCAAAAGAATAAACAAATAAGAAATAGGTAGAAAATGAATGTGAAAACTGACTTTGATTGTTGATCAGTATTTTCTATACCACTAACAAATAATCTACTTACACATAGCTGTTTGGCAAATGTATGTTGCATGGGACACACTGACATGAAAGTGGAAGATGTTTTTCCCTCTAGAGAAACTGCATATCAAGTTACACTTTTTGTGCTCTTCCATTCCAGTTGGCAATCAATTGTTAACACATGTTATTAGAAAAAATAGAACGAAAACAGATTAGATAGAATGAAAAATGTACTGGTGATGTCATTTGGGACATACTGACATGAAAACGGCACCTTTTGACATTGGCTCATATATCATTGAGAAAAGGTGTGTAACCCATTTAATCCACCTTTCTTCAATTTTGCAAAGAAATAAATCAAGAAAAGCAATTGCTTTATATGACTTTTCTTCGTCATGTCCATAAGCCTTAAGGGTCTTGTAGGTCTTAAAAGGAGGATTCCACTAACTGCTGGGACTCTAAAATTTGATAAAAATAAGCAAAATTTTGGTAATGTCAGCTGGTTAATAACACATACAATTCAGTGAAATTTAATAAAAATAACTGAGAAAACCGCAATGTAAAGCTTTTACAAACTTGACCCCACTGTGACCCCAAAATGTGACAGGGATCAACCAAACTAGGGTCACGTAGGTAGATGATCAAATCCTTCAAGTGTTCAAAGTTTCAAAGCTCAAGCTTCAAAAACACCTGAGATAACATCAATGTTAAGATATTTTGATTCGAACATGACCCCCTGTGACCCCAAAACTTGACGAAGGTCAATCTTCTTCTTCTTCAGCGTTCGACGATGGCTGTGTCTAGATTCTTTGGCCCGTGATGTTGACGAAGTGGGCTGTGACGAAGGTCAATCAACCTTATGTCGTCTTCTTCTTCTTATGCACTCGTGGTTTGCACGAGTGGAATTTTACGTGTATGACCGTTTTTACCCCACCATTTAGGCAGCCATACGCCGCTTTCGGAGGAAGCATGCTGGGTATTTTCTTGTTTCTATAACCCACCGAACTCTGACATGGATTACAGGATCTTTTTCGTGCGCACTTGGTCTTGTGCTTGTGTGTACACACGGGGGTGTTCGGACACCGAGGAGAGTCTGCACACAAAGTTGACTCCGAGAAATAAATCTCCCGCCGAACGTGGGGACGAACTCACGCTGACAGCAGGCAACTGGATACAAATCTAGCGCGCTACCGACTGAGCTACATCCCCGCCCACAATCTTATGTCAAGTTGGTAGATTATCAAAACCTAGAAGTGTGCGTACTATTAAAGCTCTAGCTAAAAACACATCTGAGATAACATCAACGTTAAGTTTTTATTAAACGAACATGACCCCGCTGTGACCCCAAAATTTGATGAGGGTCAACGAAACTGGGGTCACTTCGTGAAATCATCAAACCCTAAAAGTGTGCAAAGTTTCAGAGGTCTAGCTGTATAAACTTCTGAGATAACAGCTCAACGTTACATTTTTTGTCCTTGGACAGACAGACAGCCTGCCCACAGCACACATAATTATTTTGATCAAGTATTATTCACTCAGCCAGTCTACCTGCACAAGCATGTGATTAATCCATGGTTGAAGAGTTCTGTGAAAATTGCGCAATTCTGCAAACTCTTTATAGCAGTTAATTTAATTTCGAATAAAATAAAGTACATAGTTGTTCTGCTAAGACGATAAGGCAAATATTTTTGCGTTCTTTTCATGTTTAAGTATCTCGGGAAAAAAAGTTCTATTTATGAAGTGAAATATAATTGACCTACAGATTACTGTCTTTTTGAGTCACTTGAGAAAAAGTGACTCTATGTAATCGGTCAGTGTTAGTCTGTCCGGCCGGCCGTCCGGCCGGCCGTCCGTAGACACCACCTTAACGTTGGACTTTTCTCGGAAACTATCAAAGCGATCGGGCTCATATTTTGTTTAGTCGTGACCTCCAATGACCTCTACACTTTAACGATGGTTTCGTTGACCGTTGACCTTTTTCAAGGTCACAGGTCAGCGTCAAAGGAAAAATTAGACATTTTATATCTTTGACAAAGTTCATCGGATGTGATTGAAACTTTGTAGGATTATTCTTTACATCAAAGTATTTACATCTGTAGCCTTTTACGAACGTTATCAGAAAAACAAGGGAGATAACTAGCCTTTTCTGTTCGGCAACACACAACTTAACGTTGGGCTTTTCTCGGAAACTATAAAAGTGACCGGGCTCAAATTTTATGTGAACGTGACTCATTGTGTTGTGAATAGCAATTTCTTCCTGTCCATCTGATGCCTCATATAATATTCAGAACTGCGAAAGTGACTCGATCGAGCGTTTGCTCTTCTTGTTATTTGTACAAATGCAAAATGGGAACAACTCTATTTTCTACACAAAATATGAGAGTTACTTGCCTTGAGACCTTGTGTCTGGTACAACGTAGATTTTGATTTAGAAAACAACCAAACTTATGGATCTTATATTGGATTCTGTGTGTTGAAACCTGAAATGAATAGTGTAAATGCAGTATGTATGAGCTCTTTCCTCTTTCGAATATTTGAGCATTCAGAACTTTTCAGTCACCAAGCAGTGACCACACAGTGTGGTTTCTCAACCTATGAGCTATCGAGGATTCAGACTGGTTGCTGGGTGGTTATTTGTTAGGACTAGGTAGCTTGGTATTCACCGAAAAGTATTCCCCCCTCTGCTTATTTCTCTGTTAACTTGAAGGGGTGTTTATTGTTTAAAAAAACACCAAGCAACCAAATTTAAATAACCACCCAGTAGAAATGGTAAGGTATAACCAGAATATGTTTTGTATTCCGTGGGGAAATCATCAATGGACCAGTCTTTCATTACATATCCAGAAAATGACAAAATAAAAAGAAAAGAAAAGCAAATACTTGCACACGACTCACCTTCGTTACCCACCTACCCCTTAGAAGACGCCCTTCCTTTTACGATCCCAAACAAGACATTTTCAAGACCCTGTTTCATAGCTGCCAACCCCTGTGAAGCCCAAAGAGTAGCATTTTGGAACTTTCACCCAATGTCAGAGTTGCAATTGGTGTTTATAAGCGTAGCACTCGCATAATCTTAAATTTGAATCGCAAGCCCGCATTTAAAATGCCATCAAAAACGTTTGTAAGATTCTGAGAGCTCTACGACATTACAACCGTCTAAACATAGTTCAATGTCACACGCTTTCCTTCTTTGCCACTACTAAAGCAAACGTATGCAAGATTGTATGTTACACGCTTTAGGAGCATGGCAAGAACGGATTCAAACTCAAAATCGTCACTCCAAAAAAACATAAAATGCACACACGACTTTTATTTCTCCTGCTGTTATCGTTTCTTCTCTTTACAGATTCTTCAACGCTCAGAATACTGAAAACGGCACCCTAGACGACAGTACTGTTTCCATACGCGAATTTAACTTCCCTTGGAAAGTGGTTCGCTCAGGAGGCCTGTTTGTCTGACACTATAAGGACAGAGTTCTGAACATAGATGACAAAGATTCCGGAATGAACAAACATTTTGCGGATGCAGACACAGAAAGACGTCATGAAGAATGCGATGCTTCAAAAGATACAGACTGTGACGATGACTGTGACGTCATTCCCATATAACGAGACGTCATTCCCATATAACGAGACGTCATTCACAGTTGTTCGGTCACTTCCGTCAAAAAGTAGATTTAGACAATCAACGTAATCTCGTGTGGAAGAAAACGTCTGTCACACAACCAAGTCGGAATAGCAGGTATTATTACCTATACACGCAAAGTCTGTCGAATTCTTCGGCAAAAATCGTTGAAAATGATTTGCCCGCATCGGCGTGGAACTTGCACCATAATCTTCACCACCCTTACGTTTCCCCGTTTTTATCCTGTCTCCCTCCAGTTTCCACTTCTAACACCGTCACTGTGCACAGCTTACAACTTAACAAGTGCATTGCATATTCTAATCAAATTCACAATTGGCGCATAGAGTCACCGGAAATGCGAATGCTTGCAATAAAATTCACGATTTGCTAAGCAAGTCACGTGGACAATATCGAGTCATAACGGAGTGGTTCCCAGCCATCGGTACTCGACTAGTTATGCAATGTTCATTGTTGATTGTCAAGCAATAAGTGAACATTTTGCACGCTTGTCATTTTTTTTTTTTTTTTAGCGTAGCAGCTCAGGGCTTAGAGTAGCAGCGTAGCAATTCCTGCAAAATCGGAGCATGCTGCGCCAAAATCGTAGCAATTGGCAGGTATGCTGTTCTCTAAGATATTCTGCTCATAACCTCTGTAAGTTTACCCCCATTATAAGACCTTATTATCTCAGGGTTATGTAGGTCTTAAAAGAAAGATTCCAGCGTCATAAAATAATGTTTAAGAGAATTCCTTATGCCACCTGTATCAATCCACTCAAATTCCATGTTCAAACTGGCACAACCCCCAACATCCTCCCCACCACCGGACACACTCAACATTCACCAAATTTTGAAAAAGGATTTTTTTGTGCCCAGTGTATGTATTTGTAGCTGTACTCACGATATCAACTTGTGGTATCCGTCTAGATGCCAGAGAGCGTTTGGTCCTGATACTTGGTACAGACGACGTCTCGTGGGCCTCAACGCCAAAGCTCTGACAGCTACTCCACCAGGATCAACCCGCTGGATGGCTCCCCGTACTCTGTGCCTTTGTGGAGCGTGTAAGAATACAACTTATTACACTAACGTGACATACCACTCATGTCATAACAATACCATTCACTCTACATTGCATGTGTAAAGAGGTCTTGTCTGACAAGGACCTGATTTTTCACTGCCTCCAATACCGAAACAAGCGTCCTTCTTTGAACACTCGGAAGAATTTTAAGAACGTAAACACCACACCAGTGACATTTCCTTGCTTTGACATAAAAGATTACACGAGGCATTCGGAGATATCCAGGTTCAATTTTTAAGCTTCTTCAATCTGGGCGCTTCGACAAAGGGACATTTACAGCAATGAACATGCAACAGTATGTACAGGGTCCCCACTGGTTTTTAGAAACAAAATTCCATGACTTTTCCATGAGCCTCAATAACATTTTCCATGACTAGATCCACAGGTCGCCATTTCCGAACACGCAAACTTTTTACATCTTGTCACTGCCAGTTTTGACACTGGCTTGCTTTGCACTGAATTTGAGTCAGTTTCTACGCAGTGTCTCTTTGACAAGCAAGTCAAGCATTTGCTACGCAGTCAGATTATCGGTAATGTTTGCTGGTCCTGTCATTTCACTAAACTGGACCAGCCACTGTTTGTATCCATCTGCACTTTCGTAAATTCCGTTTCATAACCGTCACTAACACTGTGACTTGACGAACTGTCATTTTTTTCACCGCGATACACAGTTCATTGCGAAGATCTTCCTTGGTAATTCGTTCCAATTCCGCATACTTTTTGTTGTCAAGAAACAACTCGAAAGAAAGCTGGCGTGCTAAAGGTTAATTTTTTTCTTTCTTATTTATGTTAAATTCCATGACTTGAATTGAAATTCCATGACTTGAATTGAAATTCCATGACTTTCCAGGCCTGGAAAATTAAAAATCAAATTCCATGACTTTCCATGACCTGTACGAACCCTGTATGTAGGATAAACAGAATACTACATGGCTTCCTGTTTGATACCAGTTTTACACTAGTGTTTTGAAATATTGTTCGCAGTTTAATATTTAAAAGCACAACTTGTGTAAAACTGGTATTTCATAGGAAACCATATAGTATTCTCTATGTGGACAACAATGTCACAGGCTTACCCACTAAAGTTCTTTAGGAGCTTCTGACATATTTGCCTTAAAAACAACATGCAAAATAACTTGTGGAATCCAAAAGCACCATGCCGCATTAGTGGCCCAATTAGAGCTGCAGACTATTACGCTTTCGATGTAGCATGCTACTTGTAAAACAGAAAATGCTACTTCGTTATACAGACACTCTACAATGTTCATTTGTTCCTGCTGCTGTTTTCTTGTCTGAACACAGTTATTGCAACATTTGTGTCTTGACATATAAACATGTAGGTGCAGTGGATTATAAGATGATGCAATACTTAAAGATAAACACCATTTGCTACACTATAAATTCAAGATTGCTACACATGAAGCTTCATAGGGGCTGACAGCTCTGCATCATACACCTGCACATAAATCTTACTGACTGAGTTGATGAGTATTTACACATTGCACACCTCCCACATTGAAGTAAACAATTGAATATCTTCAGTTAATCGAAGTACACTTAAAGATGAAGTTCTCTCCATAGGAATACTGTGCATCACCCTTGCATGTAAGTGAACTCAAAGTACTATGTGAACAGAACAGAACCAATTCTGGTCTGTTTGCAACCGCATGAACGCAGGAAAGAGATCATTGTCAGATTGAATTACAATTAACATTGACACGCTTCCATTTGAAACTTTTCAGTTGTCATTGTGGATTGACGCCCCGGGCCCCAGATCCTGCGTTTAACTTTATCCTCGACGAACAAAACAACAGGCACCAATTGGGTGGCCGCCTCACCTGTGATTGTGTTGACCAGGTTGGCAACCGAGCCAGACAGGGTAGAATTGCTGGTACCGGTTGTCATCGATCCCGATGTTGAGGCGATGGCCTCACGATCACCCGAAACAGCTTCTTGCAGACGTTGGTTGTCTTTCTGGAGCGAGACAATGGCCACTTGCCGCTCCCCCAGCCTGCGTAGTTCTGCCAATACCGCGGCCAAAGCAGTGGCGCTTTCTTCCCCTCCTGCTGTGGCTGACTCAAACCCACCGGGTTGTCGCTGCGAGGCTGTCTGGTTGCTGGCCCTCGGCCGACCTGCAGCGGCTCGGGTCACTTCGGCTACCCGCCTTGACGCTGCCCTCCTGGGAGGCATATTCCTGTGCATAAAAAACAGGATATGTGAACACAGCCTTATTTGTCAGATTACTGAGAATTACACATAAGCCTTGAACTTGTCTGCTGCTCCTTGCAGGAGTTAACAACTCCTTCACTGTTCAGCCTGTAAAAGGTGTTTAATATCCCATACTTCTGAAGTTGTCACCAGATTTTGGGAGTCTGAAATACAAACCAAAGAAATTGATTAAAATCTGGCCCAAAGTACTTCAAACCAATTGTGTTTTCTGTGTCAAACTCAAATCCTGGCACCCAGTACCCCCACCAAACGAGTTTGGAATCTCTGAGGCTCAATACATTTATGACAAACAGAACACCAACAGGAAATTACATCATGGTTCTCTGAACTGTCACACACCAACATAATACCTGGCTAACAAATCCACATACTAACTAATGTTGGAATCTCTGAGGCCCTATAGCTTAATTTGACAAAAAGAACAACAGCGAACCATGTTTTCTGATTCTCTGAAAAATCAGCCCCACCATGAAATATTACCTAGCCCACTGTCAGTCAGTCCGCAGATCATCAAGTGGATTATCGACTTCCTGGTGGGTCGATCTCAGTACGTGGCAGTAGACGGGGTCATCTCAGACAGCCTCGAGATCAGTACAGGGAGTCCACAAGGCTGCTGTTTGTCTCCGACAATCTTCACCCTGTACACCAACGACTGTAGAGCCACCAATGGCAAACTTTCGAAGTTTGCTGATGACTCAGCTCTGGTAGGCCTGATACAGAATGATGATGACACAGTGTACAAACAGGAGGTGGACAAACTAGTAGAGTGGTGTGACCAGAACAGCCTAGACCTCAATGTGGGCAAAACAAAAGAGATGATCACAGACTTTAGGAGAGGGGAAAAGGAAACAGAGCCACTAGTGATAGGGGGGAAAGAGGTAGAACAAGTACAAGAGTACAAATACTTGGGCTGCATCATCAGTTCAGATCTCTCGTGGTCAAAACACATAGCCAAGGTAGTTAGCAAGTGCAATTCAAGATTGTACTTTCTGAGGAAACTCAAGCAGTTCAAGGTCTGCCCTGAAATACTGGCAATGTTCTACAGAGCCAGCATTGAAAGTGTTTTGACCTTCAACCTCATGGTATGGTACTATGGGGCTACTGTAGAGGACAAGAGCCATCTGGCAAGAGTGATCAGACAGGCAGAAAAGGTGGTTGGGGTTCAGTTCCCAAGCTTGGATGAACTGGTGCATAAGAGAACAGCCACAAAAGCACGAAAGGTCGTTGAAGATGAATCGCACCCCCTGCATGATCAGTTTGCACTCATGCCATCTAGGCGTAGATACAGAGCTGCAAAGTGTAGAACCTCTCGCATGCGGAAGTCGTTTATTCCATCCGCCATCTCAGTTCTCAATGATACCACTTAGTGCATGCATGTGAAACTGAAAAATGTACAATGGAGTTTTCCTCAGAGCTAGCTAGGAATGCATTGACTGTGAGCCGTCGGTTGTCAGCGGTAGAACGCTCGATATGACTGCACTGAACAGAATGTCAGCTACTTGAATGTAGGTCAGCGGAACGAAACACAAGACGGGTGTTACTTGTAGAGTGGTGTATTGAAAAAACCATAAGTATGCTGAAGGATAGACTGCTATGTTATGTTTTTCAGCACGAACTTCGAAAAGAGAATATATATGACAGTCCTGTTTTTCCTACTTTCGGTTTCATTGCATTCTTCGAAAAGTAAGAAGATTTCCAGTTTCCTGAGAAATCAACGTTTCTAGCTTACCTAAATAAATTTAAATATTAACAGTTTACCGAGTCGTGAAAGATGTAATAGATGTCAAAGGATTTAGACTCACATTTGAAAGGGTGAGTTTAACTGACCAGGTAGTGGCCGGGTAGTATATATGAATAAAGTATTTTCGTTTAACGTGCTCCTAACATTTTTTCTGTATATCGACCAAAATGAAGTATGGATATATTCCTGCAGCTTTTATTCGTTTGTCTTTTGGTCTTTCTTGATTTTTTTATTTTAACACAGTTCAGTATGTACGGGCTGTCATTCTAGAGGGTAAAGGAATGTTTCAAGTAGGATTAAATATCCAAACCTCAACCCCCAAATGTAGACTTACATTAGAAAAGTGAGTATAACTGACTAGAGAGTGGCCGGGTAGTATGACAAATGTATTTTTGTTAAACTTGCTCCTATATCCAGCTTTTTCTATTTTTGTCTGTATATCGACCAAAATGAAGTATGGATATATTTTTGCAGCTTTTTTTCTTTAATCGTTTGTCTTTTGGTCTTTCGATTTTAACATAAGGCTCTTTAGTAACTGTGGGCTGTCTTTGTGGAGGATAATGAATGTTTAGCGAAAAAGACTCAAAATTCAAACCTCAAGTGTTGCGTACTATTTACTGATTTAGTAAAGAAATCACTAACAGCCACCACTAGAATGTAGTGCATTTGAATATATGAGAATAAACCAGCAAGAAAATGTGTCTGCATGCATATTATTCTGTACTGAGTCTGCGGTCTGCATGTGAAGTCTGTGTTTTAACTGTTTTGTACCAGCCTGTGGTGTGTATTCTTTTGTAGTGTGTCTGTATAATCTCAATGTGGTTGGTATTCTTCATAATGTGCATGTGGTTTGAATAGTTTTGTATGTTTTGTGTCTGAGAGTTTGTATGTTGATTCTGTTCTTGTCTTATAACTGTAATATGCACTATGTATTGTACACGTTGTCTCCATGCAGTTTGTACATCCTTCTTGATCAGTGTGTGTGAGTAAAGTGTTCATGTCGTTTATTTTTTCCTTGAAATATTTTCTTTCTTGTTCTTGGTTTGTTTGTTTGTTATCACAATTGTGTGAAACATCAAGCGTGTCAATTTCTTCTGTCATCCAGTATTGTCTTATTCGTCAGTGTACACGTGACGAAATCCACGTTATGCTATCCTGTGCTTATTGTTCCTTTCCACTGTCTGCTTTCAGTTCAAGTTTGCCGGAGAGTTGGGATTCCTGAGAGCGTGAGAACAGCTATCATGGCCGGTGTGACAAGCGGAGACATAGAGTGTCCAGTTTGCCATGACGATTTCACCAACCCCAAACTGCTGCCTTGCAACCACCTAGCGTGCCGTGACTGTGTTCTGTCCTGGCTACAGAAGGAAGGGGGACAGGGGGGTTGCCCGCTGTGCAGAGCCCCCATTCTCTCCTCCATACAGCAAGGTCAAGGTCAGCTTGCCACCATGGTTGACTCGCTCCCTACCGACTTCGCCACCGCGGCTCTGGTGGAAAGTCACACAGTTCTCAATGGTCCCCACGTTTGCGACGTGTGTCAAAATAACGTCACTGCAACGTCATACTGCTATGATTGCAGTATAAAACTGTGCAAGGCATGCACCAGCCATCACCAGAAACTTCCTGTGTCAAAAGACCACACCCTGGAACGGCTCAATAAACTAACTGCAAAGCAACTGGCTACCAACCGCCAGGCAACTTGTAACAACCACTCCAATACGCCGGCTAAATTGTACTGCTCCGCCCACCAAGAGCTCATTTGCATGTTTTGTGATGCAACCAATCATCGCAGCTGCCCAGAGGTGAAGGCCATCACAGACGTGGCGAGAGAGAAGAGGACAGAGCTGACACAACAGTCACAGAGACTGAAGGAGAAAGCAGCAGGACTGGCAAAACAGGTGTGTGTGTTCTCCGTCATTGTGTAGGTCCTGTTCAGTACGACCTGTCCCTTCCCGCCCCTTCCTCCCGTGCTGTCTGTGTTAGTACAAACATGTCTACGTGTCTCCAAGCTACCGTGCGGTTCACATGATCCCCATCACCTGTCAGTCGATTGTTTTCATTTTTGTTTAAATGGCAATGCACGAACAAAGAGAAAATGAAATCGTGAGAATAGAACGTTAAATCAATGTCTCTATTTTGCTTCAAAAGTACCGTGACACCTGTATTTTTGACACGTCATATTGTTTCAGATGAAGGCAGCCAAGGACAAATTCAAGGGCATGCACAAAAAGGTGAATGACGTCTTTGATGACCTTCAGCAGTGTAGTGAGAAGCGACGTCAGCAGGTCCATGACCTTATTCAGAAAGAAGAAGATGCAACAGTGACGTCACTTGCTGAAATGGAGAAAGCGCGGGCAGCGATGACGTCAAACTCCAGTAACATCGATCGCCTGGTGACGTCAGCCCCTGATGACGCACTCCTGGAGATGCTGAATCAGCTGAAGTCACGTCTGGACGACCTTCAGTCAGAGAGTGGAAAGACCGCCAAGGTCAAGGATGTGGGTGACATCGTATTTGACAGCAAGCAGCTGACCCGTCTGAAATCAGATCTGTCTAAACTAGGTAACGTCCTTTCTTTGTGCTCCGACTGTTGTTTCTCTTGCCAGTTCTGTTACGCAGTGCAGAAGTTAAAACAACCCCCACAGATACGGAAAACATGACTCAATTCTACTTTGTTTTACATCACAGTCAGATCACAGGACCCAGCTTATGAAGAGAGTTTGTACTGAATAATACTTCGTCACCTATCGCAGCCTGCTGACATAGCGCTTTGATATAGTTTCTATGTACGTGTCGTTTATTTCTGCTGTCTGCTTTTATGTGAAGACTTCTAAATCATGAGGGCGTGACCAAAGAAGCTTTTTCAATTGAGTGAGTGAGTGGGCAGTGTCTTCGATAACTCCTAGCTTATATACTACTTCCCGCCGTTTTAACGACTTTCAAGTTTGGGTTTTCGAAAGTACCTAGCACGAGTCGTGTGGCGTGTGGCAAAAAACCTACACAGTGATTCCCGTCAAAATCGGTGCACCCGGCGTTTCGAAGCTTTCGTCGTCATACCAACGGGCCACACACAGACACACTTGCAGACACACAGACAAACATACACACACAGACCAGCTTTATAGATAAGATGATGATCTTTACACAGTCCAGTGAAGGTCTTACGATGTGATTGTTTCTTCCAGGCAAAATACAAAAGCTACATCAGCAGGCATCAGCATCACCATCAGCGACTGCCACAACGACCACCCCATCTTCAGGTAATGAACATTGTACACACCGTCACCGCAAGACGAGTAGAAGCAATTAGTTTGTCGGGGATTATCATTAATGTCAACTTTCATTCGTTTACTTTGCCATTTTATTTACTTTATAGATATTATTATGTGTGTTTGTGTTTGTGTTTGTGTGTTCGTCTGTGTGTTCGTGTGTATATATATATATGTGTGTGTGTGTGTGTGTGTGTTTGTGTGTGTTTGTGTGTGTGTGTGTGTGTGTGTCATCGTGTGTGTGTGATCGTGTGTGTGTGTGTGTGTGGGTGTGTGTGTGTGTCTGTGTGTGTTTCTGTGTGTTTCTGTGTGTTTCTGTGTGTGTGTTGACAGGACAAACAGCTACAGCCAAACCAAGGGGAGCAGACCTGGCAGCAGTCCTGAAGGTGGGGGACAGGGTCAGGAGGGGACCGGACTGGGACATATACCAGTGTGGCAATGAGGTAAGTGCTGGTGTCCCTGTGCTGTCTGTCTCACCTACATCCTGAATCTGTCGTCGAAACAGAAGTGGCAACAAAATGAGAACAAAGGGAGAAGTAGGGGGGGGGGGAGGGAGAGGGGGCGGTCAAAGAAGACATAATGTTGGTGAATATTGTGTTCGGAACGCACCTCCTGTCTTATACATGCCCTTTTCCTCCTTTCCGTTCTTGTTCCAACCTCAGCCAGTCCCCCACCCCCCCTCAACACCCCCTTCCCCTTTCTTGTTCCAACCCCAATTAGCCACCACAACACCCCTCCCTCCGCTTTTTCCCGGTCCCCTCATACTCCCCCCACCCCCACTTGTACTGTTGCACAGAGCAGTAAGCAGTTCCCTGCCCTCCTTCCTCGTGTTGGCTTCACATGAGTTACCTCCTCTCCCATCCCCCTTCTCTTACCGAGCCCCCAGCACCTCCCCCTCCACCCTGCCACTACTCCTTCCGTCACCACTTGTGTCCGGCAAAAAGTGATCACTTCGTCGTTCTTTTTTCTTCTCCCATTCCCCTTCTCTTTCCGAACCCCCCCCCCTCCCCCGACCCCCCCCCCCCCCCCCCCCCGCTCTTCTACTGTTCCCACCATCACTACTTGTGTACGACAGAGAAGTAATTATCGTTGTTCTCTTTTCTCTTTTCGTTCAACCCCCCCCCCCCCTCCCTCTCTTCTACTGTTCCCACCATCACTACTTGTGTACGACAGAGAAGTAATAATCGTTGTTCTCTTTTCTCTTTTCGTTCAACCCCCCCCCCCCCCCCCCCCCCCCTCCCTGTATCCGTAATTCTCCCTAACTTCTAGTTTTACCGTCATTACCTGAGTGAGCATCATGTTGGTCTCTGTTCTCCTTTCGCTACCCCATCTATTAAACCTGCCACCCCCTGCACACCCGAACTCCTCCATATCCCTCCCACCCCCACGTGTGACCCAACAGAGCAGTGAGCAGTGTGTACTGTGTGCAGGACGGGGGAGGACCGGGCACCGTGACGGCGATCCCTTCACGGGACGAAGGACAAGGCTGTGTCGACGTCCGGTGGGATAGTGGCTGTGAAGGCTGGCACCGTATGGGATCTCAGGGCCGCTATGACCTGGACCTGGCCTGATCCACACCGCCACCACTCTGTGTACTCTGCACCACGTCATGTCGCCTGTCTGACGTCATGGTTTCAGTGTAAAATGCCACTTGGTATGGAGTACTGTTGTTCATTACTATGATGATCACTTTGTGGATTGCTTGTCGAACGTTATAACGATTAGCGCTTTCAGACACAATTATTACTATTTTTATCATCATCATGATCGTCAGCGTCATCATCGAACAACTTTTCATTATGTTTATGTCATCGTCGTTGTTGTGGTTGTCGTCGTCTTCGTCGGCACCAACAGCACCTACATTCCTCCTGTTGTCATTATGTGCTTCTGCTGTCGCTATTGTTTTCCTGTACCGCCTCCTTATGTTCTTGATGGTAGCAAGACTGTGTTGCTGGTTTGCTGGCAAGGTGCTATCAGAGACTGTAGAGAACACAGTCCAGCGACTTGATGCATACAATTGTTTTCTTGACGTTTTAGTGATTGTTTTCTGAGCTGCTGGTCAGTCTGAGAAAGTGTAATTCGCACGTTGTGATGAGGAGGTGTTACTGATAATGTGCGCGGTTGTACTTGTTTTAATATGCTGGCTTGTCTTTGATAATATACATGTTGTGATTTCTATCCGATGTTTTGAGCTATCGCTGTGGGAACGGCTAGCCTGTCTTTGACAATGGAGTTTGTGATTATGGAATTAAGATGATGAACGGACTGTTGCTTGATTGTTTTTAAAAGGTGCTGATTAATCTTTGAACGGAAATTATCCAATGTTTTGTGCTATCTCTGTGGCAACGGCTTGTTAGTCTTAGACAATGGAGGTCGTGATTATGGAATTAAAATGTTGAAGTGATTTTTGCCTGATTGTTTTATTAAGGTACTGTTTAATCTTCGAAAGTATCACGTTGTGGATAACTTTTTGAACGTTATAATGATTAGCGCTTTCAGTCATAATTATTACTATAATGATCAACATCGTGATCGTCAGCGTCATCATCGAACAACTTTTTATTATTTTTCTGCCAGCGTCGTCGTTGTCGTCATCACCAACACTGCTTACATTCCTCCTGCTGTCGCTACTTTTTCATGTACCGCCTCCTACAATTCTTATGTTCCAACTTTTGTTTTCCACAACAAAGAACAAGTCGCGTAAGGCGAAAATACAACATTTAGTCAAGTAGCTGTCGAACTCACAGAATGAAACTGAACGCAATGCATTTTTTCAGCAAGAATGTAGCATCGTCAGTCCACCGCTCATGGCAAAGGCAGTGAAATCGACAAGAAGAGCGGTTTAGTAGTTGCGCTGCTGAGAAGGATAGCACGCTTTTCTGTACCTCTCTTCGTTTTAACTTTCCGAGCGTGTTTTTAATCCAAACATATCATATCTATATGTTTTTGGAATCAGGAACCGACAAGGAATATGATGAAAGTGTTTTTAAATTGATTTCGAACAATTAATTTTGATCATAATTTGTATATTTTTAATTTTCAGAGCTTGTTTTTAATCCAAATATAACATATGTATATGTTTTTGGAATCAAAAAATGATGTACAATAAGATGAAGGTAAATTTGGATCGTTTTATAAAAAAATGTTTTTTTTACAATTTTCAGATTTTTAATGACCAAAGTCATTAATTAATTTTTAAGCCACCAAGCTGAAATGCAATACCGAAGTCCGAGCTTCGTCGAAGATTACTTGACCAAAATTTCAACCAATTTGGTTGAAAAATGAGAGCGTGACAGTGCCGCCTCAACTTTTACGAAAAGCCGGATATGACGTCATCAAAGACATTTATCAAAAAAATGAAAGAAAAATCTGGGGATATCATACCCAGGAACTCTCATGTCAAATTTCATAAAGATCGGTCCAGTAGTTTAGTCTGAATCGCTCTACACACACAGAGAGACACACACACACACACACACACACACACACACACACACACACACACACACACACAGACACCACGACCCTCGTCTCGATTCCCCCCTCTACGTTAAAACATTTAGTCAAAACTTGACTAAATGTAAAAAGTGTGAGTAAAGCTTAATTCACTTTATAAATTGTATTTTAACAGAAATCTTAATTTAAGCTGATATTTTGAAATGGTATAGTCAGTTGTTCTTTTGTTTCCATAATGATATGTACACATGCATATAATAGGCTAGTCATAACTCGTGAATTTCGATTTTTTTTCAATTAAATCCTTAATTTTTTTCTATCGGAATAAGCTTATGTATATGTTGAAACAGTTTACATTTGTGTGTGTGTGTGTGGTTCGGTTTTTTGTATGTACCCCAATGGGGTCTTGAATACATCCTTTGCCTTGCCTTGCCTTGCCTTGCCTTGCCTTGCCTTGTCTTGCCTTGTTTGCTTGCACGAGACTTAATGCGACTTAATGCATACGAATGTTTTCTTGACGTTTTAGTAATTTCTTTTAGCTGCTATTTGCGCGGTTATACTTTTTTTAATCTGCTGGCTTATCTTTGATAATATACTTTGTGATTTCTATCCGTTGTTTTGTGTTATCGCTGTTGTTTTTTTTCGCTGTGGGAACGGCTTGCCACTCTTTGACAATGGAGTTTGTGATCATGGAATTAAGATGTTGAAATGATTGTTGCATGATTGTTTTTAAAAGTGCTGATTAATCTTTGAAAGTATATTAGTGATTTCTATCCAATATTGTGTAGTATCACGTTGGAAGCATATGACATTGCGTCTCTATATTGTTCAACTTTGTTCTGGCTTTTCTAAAAGGCGATAATTCTTTTTTTGACAAAATAGATTGTAGAAATAAAATTGCATTGTTGAAAACCAATCTTGGAGTGTTCGGTACAATAAACAAAACGAATGATAAAATGCCTGAGTAGTGCAACTGATGGATAGATGGATGGTTGGATTGATGGATGGTTGGATGGATGGAAGATTGATTGATTGATCGAGCATTGAGACATGCAGCGAACGTAAAGGTGTAGAACAAAAGGCTGATTTCTTATTTTAGCGTTTTTACCGTCCACAAATACGAGAAAGTAGTGTGGTTGAATAATACACAGTGCAACTGTGTTAATATTCTAAATATATCCACTTTTTTGCAGAAAAAGAAAGACTCACAACTCGACATTAACCGGTTAATTTTGCGTTCATGCTAATAACTGAATTTTGAAGGCACCACGCTGTACTGCATTCCCATATTTCGGACGGAGCCAAATAGTGATTGGTAAAACTGACCAATTGAAATTTGTCCTGTGAATGATCATGAATACCCTTTCGGCTTTGGGGGTTCGGGTTTTGAGGCGTCACTGAGTCGACCGTTATTGGTTGTTGGCTATTTTGTGAAAATAAGTCTGCAATACTGTTGACTGTGATATTTGTGAAACTTGTAACACTGTGCAATACTTTTCTGTGTTTTATCTGTATCGTGCTGTGCTCCTTTCTACGCTGTTACTCTGTGTCATTAGTGACTGTGCGTTTTGGGGTGCCCCTTTCGTCACTCTGCATCACAGTGATAGGGATCCGGCGGTTGCCTCCCTTGCACCACTCATTGTAGCGGGTTTGTTTACGTCCCCCCCCCCCCCCCCCCCCCCCTGCCCCCCTCTCCCCTAGCGGTAACGTCCCCCTGTTAGAGTGATAGATCCTGTAATCCTTTACACAACAACTAGGTTGTTTAGAAGCTTGGTTAAATATGTTTGTATAATTATATTGGGTTTGTTTCCTTTTAGAGTGAACTTGCGTTTTTCTGACATCATAGCCCTATTCTGTGTTGACATTTGATACTGCAGAACCTGTACTGTTTGCCCTAAAGCCTCTTTCAGCGAAGATACATACTAAAAAAAAAAAATCGACTTTTGAACGTGCACCCAACACATCCAGTGATCTAAAGCAAACAGTCACCCAGTAACATTACACAACCCGGCGACCATATATTGATTGCAACTAAGGCCATTGTCTAAACACTTTAAACACTGAAACATTTTTTTTAAACACACGCAGCAAAACCGCTTCATGATTACACCATGAATGTATTACTTTCCTTGCAACAGCCTGACACATCACACTTGCACTGTCATCACACTTGACTGGTAGGTACCACACACACACACACACACACACACACACACACACACACACACTGGCATCTCATTGTGGCACCACAGACCATGCGCGCGCGCGCGCGCGCGTGTGTGTATGTGTGTGTGTGTGTGTGTGACAGAGCAAGATAGTGTAGCCTACCCAGCAATCTTACTTTGACACCAAACTATCATCTCTCTCTGCCACACCACTCTCACGTTGACACCAATATGAAATCCTTTGACTCTGACACCACCTCCACTCTCACACACCACACCCAACCCTGCTCTGCGCAGTGACAGACCGTCCATCACCCATTCATTTCCGCATTGGCGACACTGCGTGTCACGTTGTGTTGAGAGCAGCGAGCAAATGAAACCATCCCTGCTGACACCTGACAGGTAACCCTTTCTGTCTTTTGACCACCACAGTCTGGACAGTGTTCAGTGAATGATGATGATGATTTGTGTGTGTACAAACTATATGTATAACTGTATGTCGAACTATCGAGACTGACGACAGCGCTGGTCTGTGTATTGCGTGTGTCACTGTGTGCCGTCACTGCGTCAGTTGAGTTGTCATCGGTATGACTGCACTGAACAGGATGTCAGCTACTTGAATGTAGGTTAGTGGAATGAAAGGCAAGACGGGTGTAACTTGAACAGTTGTGTATTGAAAAAAACATGTGTGTCATGTGTATGCCAAAGTGTAGCTCGCTATGTTATGTTTTTCTGATATAACCTTCGAAAAGAGAATAATTATGACAGTCCCGTTTTTACATTTAGTCAAGTTTTGACTAAATGTTTTAACATAGAGAGGGGCAATCAAGATGAAGGTCGTGGTGTGTGTGTGTGTGTGTGTGTGTGTGTGTGTGTGTGTGTGTGTGTGTGTGTGTGTGTGTTTGTGTGTCTCTCTCTCTCTCTCATTCTCGTTCTCTGTCTATCTCGATCTTTATATGGGTGTCTCTCTCTGCTTCTCTGCCTGTGTCTCTGTCTCTCTCCCGACCCTCTCGAACCGGATTGACCCGTACGTTTGTGTTGTGAAATCTACTTCAAAAACAGCCGCGGGTAATATCCGTAGTTAAGAAATACCTTAGCCGAGTAATGCGGGAAAACCGAAACATTTTATTTACCAGAGCGAGTCATTGGAGTATTGCACAATTCACATAATAAACAGAGGCGTAGAAAGTTTCTCTGTGTTAATATTGCGGAGTATTCCACGGTGAGTGTGTGTGTGTGTGTATGTGTGTGTGTGTGTGGTGTGTATGTGCGTGTGTGTGTGAATGTGTGTGTGTGTGTGCGTCAGTGTGTGTGTGTGTGTGTGTGTGTGTGTGTGTGTGTCTGTGTCTGTGCGTGTGTGTGTGTGTGTTTCTTTTTTCGATAAATACCTTTGATGACGTCATAATTATCCGGCTTTTTGTAAAATTTGAGGCGGTACTGTCACACCCTCATTTTTTAATAAAATTGATTGAAATTTTGGCCAAGCAATCTTCGACAAAGGCCGGACTTTGGTATTGCATTTCAGCTTGGAGGCTTAAAAATTAATTAATGACTTTGGTCATTAAAAATCTGAAAATTGTAATCAAAATTATATTTTATAAAATGATCCAAAATTACGTTCATCTTATTCTTCATCCTTTTCTGATTCCAAAAACATATAAATATGTTATATTTGGATTAAAAACAAGCTCTGAAAATTAAAAATATAATAATTATGATTAAAAAAACCTTCCAAAATCGATTTAAAAACAATTTCATCTTATTTCGTGTCGGTTCCTGATTCCAAAAACATATAGATATGATATGTTTGGATTAAAAACAAGCTCAGAAAGTTCAAAAGAATAGAGATACAGAAAAGCGTGCTATGCAGCACGGCAGCGCAACCACTACCGCGCTAAACAGGCTCGTTAATTTCACTGTCTTTTGCACGAGCGGCGGACTACGGTCATAGTGAAAAAATGCAGTGCGTTCAGTTTTATTCTGTGACTGAGTTCCACAGCTTGACTAAATGTAGTAATTTCGCCTTACGCGACTTGTTCCTACTTTCGGTTTTCATGCATTCTTCGAAAAGTAAGAATGTTTCCAGTTTCCTGGGAAATCAACGTTTTTAGATTACCGAAAGGAAATTCAAAAGATCAATATATATATTTCAGAGTCCTGGAAGATGTATTAGATTTCAAAGAATTTAGACTTATATTAAAAAAGTGAGTATAACTGACAAGATAGGCCCTAGTGCTCGGGTAGTATGAATAAAGTATTTTCGTTTAACTTGCTCACATACCTAGATCTTTTGTTTTGGTTTATACTGTATATCGACATTAGAAAAGAGAGAACAACTGGCAAGATCGTGGCCGGGTAATGTATTTTCGTTTAACTTGCTCTCACATTCATTTTGTTCATTTTTGTTTCTGTTTATCGACCAAAAATACGTGTGTTTTTTTCTGTAATCGTTGGTCTTTTGGTCCTTTCTTGATTTGATTTTAACACAGACTTTTCAGTATCTGTGGACTGTTCCTGTAGAGGGTAAAGGAATGTTTAGAGAAGGACTCAATATTCATACCTCAAATGTCCCTCACCATTTACTACTTTAGTAAAGAAATGCGAAACAGCTATGACTGGACGGTAGTGCATTTTAAAGATATGGGAATATACCAGCAACAAAATATGTGAGCATTCATTTTCTTCTGTAATGAGTCTGCGGAAGAGATCGAGGTTCCAAAACAAGCGTTTTCATTTTAGCTGCCTCGACTGCAGAACATTTTCAGTAAAATACACGTAAGTACAGTATGTAGGATAAACAGAATACTACATGGCTTGCTGTGTCGTACCAGATTTACACTCGTTGCTTTTTCAAATAGTGAACAGCTCGCTTTCGCTCGCAGTTCAATATTTAAAAAAAACCTCGTGTAAATCTGGTACACTCTGTGTTTTAACTGTGTTGTACCAGCCTGTGGTGTGTATCCTTTTGTATTGCGTCTGTATAATCTCAATGTGGTTGGTATTCTTCATAATGTGCCTGTGGCCTGCATGTGGTTTGAATAGGTTTGCATGTTTTGTGTCTGAGAGTTTGTGTGTTGATTCTGTTCTTGTCTTATAACTGTAATATGCACTATGTTTTGCGCGTGTTGTCTTCATAAAGAGTGTACATCCTTCTTGTGTAAGTGAAGTCTTCATCTCGTCTATACTTTTCTTGAAAGAACTTCTTTCTTTCTTTCCTTTCTTTCTTCTTCTGAGTTTGTTCGTATATGATAAAAACAGTGCCAAACGTCAATCTTCTCCTGTTCTTTTGTCTTATTTGTCAGTGTACACGTGACGAAATCCACGTTATGCCGTCCTGTGCTTATTGTTCCTTTCCACTGTCTGCTTTCAGTTCAAGTTTGCCGAAGAGTTGGAAATCCTGAGAGTGTGAGAACAGCTATCATGGCCGGTGTGACAAGCGGAGACATAGAGTGTCCAGTCTGCCATGACGATTTCACCAACCCCAAACTGCTGCCTTGCAACCACCTAGCGTGCCGTGACTGTGTTCTGTCCTGGCTACAGAAGGAAGGGGGACAGGGGGGTTGCCCCCTCTGCAGAGCCCCCATTCTCTCCTCCACTCAGCAAGGTCAAGGTCAGCTGGCCACCATGGTAGACTCGCTCCCTACTGACTTCGCCACCGCGGCCCTGGTGGAAAGTCACAAAGTTCTGAATGGTCCCCACGTTTGTGACGTGTGTGAAAATAACGTTACTGCAACGTCATACTGCTTTGATTGCAGTATCAAACTCTGCAAGGCATGCACCAGCCATCACCAGAAATTTCCTGTGTTAAAAGATCACACCCTGGAACAGCTCAACAAGCTAACTGCAAAGCGATTGGCTGCTAGCCGCCAGGGAACATGTAACAACCACTCCAATAGGCCGGCTGAAGTGTACTGCTCCACCCACCAAAAGCTCATGTGCATGTTGTGCGCTACAACCCATCATTGCAGGTGTCTAGAGGTGAAGGCCATCACAGACGTGGCGAGAGAGAAGAGGACAGAGCTGACACAACAGTCACAGAGACTGAAGGAGATAGCAGCAGGACTGACAAAACAGGTGTGTGTGTTCTCCGTCATTGTGTAGGTCCTGTTCAGTACGACCTGTCCCTTCCCGCCCCTTCCTCCCGTCACGTGCTGTCTGTGTTAGTACAAACATGTCTACGTGTCTCCAAGCTACCGTGCGGTTCACATGACCCCCATCGCCTGTCAGTCGATTGTTTTCCTTTTTGTTTAAAATGGCAATGCACGAACAAAAAGAAAATGAAATCGCGAGTGCAGAATGTTAAATCAATATTTGTCTCTATTTTGTTTCAATAGTACTGTAACATCTGTATTTTTGACACGTCATATTGTTCCAGATGAAGGCTGCCAAGGAGACGTTCAAGGGCATGCACAACAAGGTGAATAACGTCTTTGATGACCTTCAGCAGTGTAGTGAGAAGCGACGTCAGCAGGTCCATGACCTCATTCAAAAAGAAGAAGATGCAACAGTGACGTCACTTGCTGAAATGGAGAAAGCGCGGGCAGCGATGACGTCGAACTCTAGTAACATCGATCACCTGGTGACGTCAGCCCCTGATGACGCACTCCTGCAGATGCTGAATCAGCTGAAGTCACGTCTGGACGACCTTGAGTCAGAGAGTGGAAAGACCGCCAAGGTCAAGGATGTGGGTGACATCGTATTTTACAGCCAGCTGCTGACCCGTCTGAAATCAGATCTGTCTAAACTAGGTAACGTCCTTTCTTTGTGCTCCGACTGTTGTTTCTCTTGTCAGTGCTGTTACGCAGTGCAGAAGTTAAAACATCCCCCACAGACACGGACAGCATGACTCAATTCTACTTTGTTTTACATCACAGTCAGATCACAGGATTCAGCTTATGAAGAGAGTTTGTACTCAATAATATTTCGTTACACATCGCAATCTGATGACACGATGTAGCGCTTTCAGATAGATTGTACCTGTCGTTCTTTTCCGTTGTCTGCTTTCGTGTGGCGTGACTAAAGCAGCTTCACCAGTTGAGTGAATGAGTGAGCAGTGTCTTTGATTACTTACAGAGTATCCCGCCGTTTTTAACGAATCCTTTCAAGTTTGGGTTTTCAAAAGTACACTTTGACACGACTCGAGTGGCACAAAACCTACTTAGTGATTCTCGTCAAAATAGGTGCAACTGTTTTGAAGCCTTTTGCGTCATACCCACACACAGACAGACACACAGAAATCTGCTTTATAGATTAGATGATGATTTTTACAGTCCATTGAGGGCCTTACAGTGTGATTGTTTCTTACAGGAGAGATACAAAAGCCACAACAGCAGGCTTCAGCATCACCATCAGCGACTGCCACAACGACCACCCCATCTTCAGGTAATGAACATTGTACACACAGTCAGCGCACGACGGGTTGGATCAATCGTGTCAGAAAGATTTGTTGCTTAACTTCTCGAGCAAAGAAAGGTTCCTTTGGTTGATTGTTGCAGTTTTGACTGGTTCGTCGGGGATTATCATTAAACGTTCACCGTTATCAGTTTACTTAAGCATTATTTTTCATCTACTTCGTGTGTGTGTGTGTGTGTGTGTGTGTGTGTGTGTGTGTGTGTGTGTGCGTGTGCGTGCGTGCGTACGTACGTGCGTGCGTGCGCGCGTGTGTGTGTGTATGTGTGTGTGTGTGTGTTGTGTGAGTGTGTGTGTGTGCATATGTGTGTTTATATGTGTGTTTATATATGTGTGTGTGTGTGTGTGTGTGTGTGTATGTGCGTGTGTGTGTGTGTTGACAGGACAAACAGCTACAGCCAAACCAAGGAGAGCAGACCTGGCAGCAGTCCTGAAGGTGGGGGACAGGGTCAGGCGGGGACCGAACTGGGGGAAAGGGCGAGGCAATGAGGTAAGTGCTGGTGTCCCTGTGCTGTCTGGTGTCCCTGTGCCGTCTAAACAGTAGTGGCAACAAAATAAAAACAAAGGG